>NC_138860.1:7475984-7633902 GCF_965194805.1 Balaenoptera borealis
ATTAAGGTATACAACACACAGCCTTATCCATATTTATTTCCTCATAGTCTTTTTAATTATCATTTTTTCTTACTTACAGCCAGAATTTCTCCCTAATTTTGGTATCTCCTTATTTTCACTATACTATCAAAGAAAGAGATGTTAATACCGTAATCCATTAATCAACTTTAGTACCATAAGTGTGAATAACGCTATTTATAAGAAACTTTTCAGTGAACATTCAGTAAGGAGAAATTATTCATCTGATACAGTAATAACTATTAAGAACAATTATTCACAGTGTTGTGAGTCCAGAGTCTTCCAAGATAGATATTTAATGTGTTTTACTCTTGCACCATGTTGGCCTCATCAGTAAAATAAAGGAAAGGCAAAGTGGCACATTCTTAAATTTACATAAGAAAACATTTGTGCTCTGTAAGTAATTATTCCTAAGGAACTGAGGGTGAGGGTACAGGAGTTGGAAAGAGAGCCAGGAAGGGGAGAATTAGGACAGTTTTTAAGAAAAAGAATTTCCAGGGGAAATTTAGAAAGATAGCAATGTATTTACAGTGAACTTATAAGAAATGTTATACAATCCAACTCCTTCATCTACTGTCTCCTTGGGATGCATTGATTGAGTGATCTTAATTTTTTTAGAATATTAGGATGTTAGTTTGGGTTTCTTTTGAATGTTTACCATGCATTGCAGAGCCTTGGTTTTCTACAGGTTGTATTTATTTTAGAAATTTTCCTCTCGTAGAATTTTATCAACTCAACAAAATAAAAACACTGACTTGCCGTTAATCTTGCTATTATTCCTGAGTTTGCAAATGTTTTCCTCTGTGCCTAAGCCATCCATATCTGCAGACTGTGGCTTATGGATGTTAAGGTCTTACCCTCCCATAGAATCTAGAAGATTGGGGAGCTTCCTTCCTTGATGATTACGTTTAAAAGGGATGACTCCCAGACCACTGAGGAAGACAAGGGTTTTAAAACTGATGTGGGGCTAGAAGGAGATTTATTTCTCAAAGGGACAAAGAAAAAATTTACAACTGCAAGTTATTTGAAGTAAGTGCTCTAAGGAAAGGAAGTCAGGCTGATAGTCAGGAAGAAACCCGTCTAAAGTTTAGTTAAGAGAAACTTTAAGGTTGTTGTGGTCCTGCTCAGAGGTAGTAGAGGATTCTATAGTCTAACTTTGTTAACACATGTTTTAAGTTCAAATTGATACATTCAAACATTACATACAGTCATTTACACATACCAAGTTGCTTCCCTAAAGTGTATTTTCCTTAAAGGTACCTTCATTTTCTATGTATTCACACTTTTTTATCCCTTTTTGTTTCATGATTTCTGGACCTCCATGTGTTTCCCAAAATCTAGGCATGAGTTGCAGTTTCCCCACACTACAGAGGAAGGTCATAGTTTCCCATATAACCTAAACTGGGTCATAATCCACAAAAGACTTTCATTTGACTTTTTGGTAACAGTTTCATAGTCCTAATTGTGCTTAAACTTAGGTAATATTTTTCCTGAACATAAGGCAGTTGCATGAGTGATTGTCACAATTTTGAAATCTATCATGAGTAAGGGGAATTCATTCCCAGATTTTCCCATTAGAAACAGATGATTCAATGATGCATAACTGATAATCTTATAGTGTGTTTCAAGAGCATAGAGACAAATATGTATAAATACTACCCTACTGTGCAAATACCACCTCGACTTTCTCAACTGTTAATTCCCTGACAGATGAGAAGAATAACATGTTGATCAGAAAAACTGAGTTTACCTCCTGCTGTATGGAAGAGCATCAACTTGACAGAGTTACGGTGAGTCTGAAGGGGAATATCAGCAGTTTGCAGTACAGGGTTTTAGGTTCTGTGTACGGGTGCTTTTAGTCATGTTATTTTAATATGGGACTGTGATTGTGATTAAAGACTTTGCTATTGTTGAATGAAATAAAAACACATAACATAGAAGTTGTGAGTTAAGCTTTATTCAGGGACCTTACTGAGGACTATAGCCTAGGAGGCAGCCTCTCCTAAGAATTTAGGGCTGATGGACACAGTGATGTAGAGGGCTTAAAAGTGACTCTTGTTTTTTTGTTTGTTTGTTTGTTTTGTTTTGTTTGGCTGCATTGGGTCCTCTTGCTGCGCGCGGGCTTTCTCTAGTTGCGGCGAGTGGTGGCTGCCCTTCATTGCGGTGCGCAGGCTTCTCATTGCGGTGGCTTCTCTTTGTTGTGGAACACGGGCTCTAGGCATGCGGGCTTCAGTAGTTGTGGCGCATGGGCTTAGCTGCTCCGCGGCATGTGGGATCTTCCCGGAGCAGGGCTCGAACCCATGTCCCCTGCATTGGCAGACGAATTCTTAACCACTGTGCCACCAGGGAAGTCCCGTGACTCTTGTTTAAGTAAATTGTTCTTGAGAAGTCGATGGTTTGCCCAGGTAAGTAGCCTGTTGTTGCTAGCAGTGTTTTATCTGTCCGCACCATCAAACTGTTGCTCTGAGAATGTGACTATTTGAAGAGTCAGATAAATTGACACTTTTCAGGAAGTTCCCAAAGTAAGCAATGAAGTTACAGTCGAATCCTCCTGGGCAAGAATTTCTTGGAAAAAATACATGTTTCATATAAGCAGCCTAAATTCTCAGCATAATCAAAATTATTGAGAGAATGTTCCTTTGTGAATTAATACCATTAAAATTTTTACATACATCTGAGTTCTTAGCTAAATAATTTATAGTAATTGGCTAATTCTAGAAATATCTGTACTCTTTTTATGTCTCAGTGCTTCCCAATTATCATACTTTATTAATAACAAACAGATATAATGGTTTTCCTTTTTTTTAAAGAGTACTCTCTATGTCTTTCTCTTCCTCTCTCTCTCCCTCCCCACCCTCTCCTTCTATGACATTAAGAACATATAAATAATATTCCACATTTGTACACATATATTTTAACTGCTGACTCTGCAAAATACCATAAGACAATCTAATTGTAAGTCCCTTGAAACATTTCTTTTTATTTTTCTTTTAAACAGATGTTACTTTTCCCTGAATGCAGAGTTCAGATGTTTATGAAACTCCTCAGTTCATATTTGCAAGCTACTGGTGGACAAATAAATGAGACAGTTTCACAAAAATTGCTCAACATCATAAACAAGTGCAAAGTGTGTGCACATAACACAAAATCAATACTACTAAAATGTTAATAAATTTGATTTTGAAATAATGCCTTTCATTTCTTAGGGATATTAAAAATATGTTTGTTATTGTCACATTTTTTAAAATGATCTAAAGGTCCTTAAATTTTTACTTTTGATAGTTGCTTTATTACTCTCAAGGTGTGCATATAGAAAGAAAATTTGCTTTGCACACAGCTCTTTTCTTTCTTCATATATCTATGGCATATTCAGTGCTTCCAAGGAGATTAAAATCAAAAGCCACATGTGCTTTACTCAGATGTTACTCATATGATGTCTCTTTACGGTTTTAAAACTCTTGGTCAAAGACTAAAAAACAAAGAAAACAATGTACATATTGTAGTTTTTTTAATTTAGCCTTAAGAAATTTCTTCCCATGTAAGTCTTACAAATTAAATAAGGTAGAGCTTATTGATTTTTTTTTTTTTTGGTTTTGGAGGGAGTGCGGTTTGAATGCTCCATACAAACTGTTTTGTTATCTAGGGAAAACAGTTCAAAAGCTACTAATTTATAGGAAGCCAAATATCTGAACAAGGCAAGATGTCTGATGCTTATTGGGTGATATATACATCCAAACTCTACAAAACAAAAAGAAAAGAAAAATGAAATACATTGGCCCCCATTTGGACTATGCATCTAGATTTGTGGTGTCAGCATTAAAGAAAGTCATTTGTATTTCCTATCTCTTTGCTTTATTATTTGATATTTTCTAAAGTTCCTTTCCTCTCCACATCACTTGCATGTTGTTCTTCAATGCTCTTTTCTAGATTTTTTTTTTCTATTCAGAGTCCTTTCCTAGATAGTCATGTATACTCTCAAGTCATATAAATCTGGTAGATATGTTCCATTTGCCACTCCTGATTCATCCTTAACCTCACTTCTTTCTTCTCTGTGCCCTAAGAGGCTGAAATTCTGTAGTCAGTGTCAGTGAAGCTTTTTTTGTCATCCGATATACAGTTGGGTTCACCCTTTTGGAAGCGTAAGTAGGTCAGAAAAGCAGAAGTTACACCAGGTTTTTATTCCCTGGCTCTGGCTCTGCCAGATTACTTTGGAATGACAGCACCTTTTCAGTCATCCCTCTTCAGCAGTAACTTTCCCTGACTTTCTTAATTTCCCTACCTTTTAACTCTTTAGGCCAGATCTCAAACTTGGCATTATTGACACTTTGGAACAGATAATCCCTTGCTCTGGAAGGAGGTTGTTCTGTGAACACACATAGCTGGGCTCTACACATTAAATACCAACAACAACCCCAAAGTTGGGTGAGCAAAAGTGTCTCCAGATGCCACGGCTCTCCTGGTGACAAAAATCTTCCCTTGTTGAGAGCTATTATTTTAGGCTAGACTGTGCATTAGTCAGGGTTCCTGAGAGAAACAGGACCAATAGGAGATAGATAGATAGATAGATAGATAGATAGATAGATAGATAGATAGATGATAGATAGATAGAGCTAGGTAGCTAGATATATATATATGGACATATATTAGTTTTCTAGCTATGTAAAGATTTATTGGAAGAATTGGTTTACACGATTTAGAGGTCAAGGAATCCCATGAGCTACCATCTGCAAACTGGAGAACCAGAGAAGCCAGTGGTAAGTCTGAAGGTCTAAAAACCAGGGTAGCTGATGGTATAAGTACCAGTTTGAGTCCAAAGGCTCTCAAACCAGAAGCACTGATGTCTGAGGGCAGAAGATTTACATCTCAGCTCAAGCAGAGGGAAAATTGGCCCTTCTTCCATAATTTTGTTCTGTTCAGTCCCTCAGCAGATTGGATGATGCCCACCTGCATTGGTGACGATGAACTTTACACAGATCCAATCTCCTTCAGTAATACTGTCACAGATACACCCAGAAATAATGTTTTACCAGTTATCTGGATATCCCTTAGCTCTGCAAAATTGACACATACAAGTGGCCATCACAAGATGGTAATGGTTCTTTGATATTAACACTGGCGTTTCATTTTGTTGTTGTTGTTATCTTTAAACCTCCCTCACAGCTTTGCAAGTTGTTTCTTTCTTAAACTCTCTGCAAATTTTCCATTTGAGTGTGTATTTCTTTTCTGAAGGGTCCAAGGTAATACAATAATTAACACCAGGATTGTCCTTAAGAAACATAACCTTAGAATGGAATTTACACATTTGGGGTTCACATAGAAATCTCCTTGCTGGCTGTGAATAAAACACTAGTAATCTGTGTGATTTAGTAATATTTCTCAAACTTGTTATCTGTGGTTTTACAGGATAAAATGCAGATGGAAGGCAGGGCCTTGGTGGACAAAATGCAACCTGGTGCCTAGTTACCACACTAAAACAGGGATTACAACAGCTGATGTAAGCTGGCTTCTTCTAATGGTCTTTGAGATAAAAGGAAAACTTTAAATTCTAAAATGAACAAATCAAAGCCTGAAAGAGAAATCAGAAAGCCTCTATGGCATTTTGAAAGAGCATTCCCATTTCTCTTATTAAAAATCAAGTAAGTAACTGATGACAAAGCCTAAAATCTGATTTTGAGAATTGCAGAATTACATCTCAGCCTTGCCAGGTAACATGACCACAGTGGTGGATAGGACTGGAACTCTCTAATGGGAGGGGTGTGATTGAGAAGTGTCAGTCAACAGTATGATTAAGAAATTTTAATCATATTTCACTGACCTCCCTACTGGAAAAGGAAACCATCCTCTGTACATCATTTCAGTTTTAGCTGTCTCTGACATTAATTAAAAACAAACTAATTAGTTAATTATTTGAAACTAATAAATAAAAGCCTCTCAATGGTTAAACGTAGGACAGATACCTTCATAAGCTGATGGTAAATTTCTTCAGACTCCAACTTCACTCTTCTTCAGGGAAGTCTATGGCCTGCTCTAGGGTAAGATAGTCTGTGTATCAAATATGTTCATTTGTAGCCTTATGTGTTTGTATTGTTATGCAGATAACATTACAGGACATCAGCTAACAGTAATAGGAAAACTCTGGAGCATATACATACAACCGTAGTAGAGCCTAAGGACGTAGACTCATAGCATATCAAATATAAGGCTTTACTGGACTGAATTTACCAACTTGGAAATGGTTTTTCAAGATTAGGGATGTTTAAAAAAATTTTTAAGTGTGTAATTTATATGTGTGTGTGTGTGTGTGTGTGTGTGTGTGTGTGTGTATATATATATGTATATATATATAAATTTATTTATTTATTTCAGGCTCCCATTTTTTATAAAAACAAATGTCACAAACAAGCAAACCCCTATATACGTGTCTGCATCTGAATAAAAATGTAGCTGGATACCCACTATGATGTTAACATAGGATTAGGGATTTAATATTTTGGTTTGAGCACCTAAGAGTGTTGTTAATTTTCTAGGTTGTCTAATAAAAACCAGCTCATGGGGGCCTATAGTCACTGAAGTTGAAATTTTGGAAATACCTTGGTGTGGAAGATGGCCTCTGAAAGTGGCCTTGTGATCACTGACTTCTCTGGTTCATGCCCTTCTGTGATCTCCCACTCCTTGAATATAGGTGAAACCTGTGATGTATTTCTAATGAATAGAATGTGGCAAAAGTGACAGGATGTGCAGGATTATACGCATATGGTTTCATTATGTTACGTGGGAATTTAATGTCGATATTGCTGGAGAGTGTCTCTCTCTCTCTCTCTCTCTGTCTTTCTCTCTCTTGCTGGTTTTGAATAAACAAATGTCTATTTGGGGGAACCCCGTGTGACAAAGAAATGTGGGCAACCTCTAGGAGCTGAGGGTAGCCTCTGACCAGCAGGAAGTAAGGAATTGAATCTCTCTGTCCTACAACTGCAAGGAGTTGAACTCTGCCAACCTCAGTGATCTTGGAAGTGGTTTCTTTTTCAGTGGAGCCTCAGTTTATGTTGCAGCCCTGACTGGAAGCTTGTGAAACCCTCAGCAGAGGAACAAATTAATCCATGGCAGGATTCCTGTCCCACAGGAACTGTGAAATAATGAATTTTATTGTATTAAGCCGCTAAGTTTGTAGCAATATTGTTACACAGAATAGAATACTAATACCTTGACATTCTGTATAAAAAATAAGTCTGAATGTTCAGGGAGATAGAAGTTTTGAAATAAATCTATTATAAGAAAATAATAGATTGTTCAGCCGCCCTCTTACCACAATGGGTGGGCCCCTAGGACATTCCTTTGACCAAGACATTGAGAGTTAATTAGTTGTAGGGACACTGTGACCCTTCAAAAGCTCTGAAGGGGCTATACTTTTATAGTAGAGAAGATGGTGAGGATGCTGCAATGGAATTATTCTCTGATTTCAATGGGAAGAATTGGATTTTTAAGTTGTAATGGAAACTTAATTGTTAGAGATAAGATAGTCATTCCTATCATCTTTATTATCTCTATCAGTTGGTGATACAACCATTCACCCAGTCACTTGAACAAAAAGCACACTGGCAACTGCTTTCCTTACCATCACTCTCAATTTATTCACATTTTTCAAGTGTCTTCCATTTTCCCATCCATAATATTATTGCCCTATGTGACTGCTTTCTGCTCAACTTGCTAAGTAAGTTAAACTTTATTTCACAAAATTACATTCACTGAATGTTTACATGTAAGTTTTGCCTACCAGAGAAATTTCTGTCACATTTGGAAAGCAGAAATGGAAAACATCTTTTTCTTATGCTCTGAAGGTCAGTGTTATGCCAAATGCTTTTGACTTATGCATTATTACTGATCTGCTAGCTCTCCTTGTTTGTGGCGGGGCAGCAGCTGGTCTGCAGCTTCTCCAGAATGGCCAGATCTTCTACATCAGCTCCTCTGAGTCCTGAGCCAGGTATGTGTGAAGCTCCATAATGAAGGGCACCAGCTTATCCCTCCCAACAGACTCGGGGAATGCATCTGGTTGTTCATTTGCCTGAAAGGCAAGATGGCCAGAGGTATAGATCTAATGGTCTGGCCGGGACTTGGAGGAAACTTGGTAACAAGGAGGTCTGGCGAGAAGTATGTGCCTAGGCCATTTGGAAGGAGCAGAGAATATAAAGATATTTGCATTCCATATAAATGCTGAAGAAGGTTTAATGATTAAACAAGGTAAATCATCCTGTAGATAAAAGTCAGATTTTTTTCCAGCTATCCCTTTCTTGCCTGTAGGGCTCATATACAAAATGGTCCTGGGGGCAGAGATGTATATTATATGTGGACTAAGCAAAATGACTTCTAATCACCCAAGACCTGCCCAGCTACAACCACTGTTCTGTGTTCAACCTACCAATATTAGAACACAATGCTAAGTTTCCACATCCCACTATTCCCTGGTAGAATCAGCCCGCTTCCTCATGGCAGCTTAATAATTGTTGACGAGTTTTATCATGGAAGGGTCATGACTTTGTTCTTCCTGGAATAGATACTTACTCTGGTTATAGATTTGCCTTCTCTGACCTAATCCTTCTGCTGAAGCCAAAATCAGTGGACTTACAAAACACCATCAAAGTATTACACACAGTATAACTTCTGACCAAAATACCAAACTCCCAGCAAGTGAAACATGACAATGAGATTGATAATTATGGAGTTCACTGGTCTTATTATGTTCCCATGACCATGCAGTAGTTGTCCTGATAAAACAGTAGGACAGCTTTTCTAATATTATACATCAGCTGGGTGGCAAAACCTGGCTGGCATGAGGTAATGTCCTCTCGGGTGTACCAATATATGTGATGTGTTCCTTAGAGCCAGGATTCAATGTCCATGAGTCAAAGAGTAGAAATTGGAGTGCATCTTTTCACCACTATTTTTATTGATGACGTCATCTGAAGTCTGTTGGTCTAAAGACCTTAGTTCCCAAAAGGAAAAGATTTCATCAGGGGATCCAGCAAGAGTTCCATTAAACTTGAAGACAAGATACCATCTGGCCAATTTGGCCTTCTCTTGACAGGGAATCAGCAGGCAAAATGTTGACTACTATACTGGACAGAGTGACTTATCCCAACTAAAAGGAAATGGTTGCTACTACACATCAGAGATGAGAAGAAGTATGTCTGGAATTCAGAAGATCCATAGAATGTCTCTAAAAAAATACCATATGCCCTGTGATTAGAGGAAATGGAAAACTACAACAAACCAACACCAGGAGTACAGATAATGGCCCAGACTCTTTAGGAATGAAGCTTTGGGTCTGCCCCCCAAGCAAGTATTCATGACCACTGAGTTCCTTGCTGTGAACAGAAGGAATATATAGAGTAGTAAAAGAAGAATGTCATAAATATCAGATATGATCATAGGTCCAGTTGCAGAAATGAGGACAGTAATTGTTGTGACTATTTCTTCCTCTTTATTGTGATTTGAATATATTTATATATATTCTAACCACCCCCCTTTTTTCTTTTCTTTCCATTGACCAGTTAATTTAAAACTGTAAATGTTAGGTAATTTTATATCAAGCATTGAAGTTATAGGCTATTAAAAGGGAAAATGTAACTCAGCAGAGAAATGAACATCTGAGTATCACCTCAAGAAAAGAATGGGAATTTGTATTTTTTGTGAGGAGTGGGTTTTGGTTATGTGTAGCCAAACTGTGTAATATTAAGCAGAAGCATAATTCTTCTATTTTCTTTATTTGAACATTAAGTTATATTTAAAACTGGTGGGTATTGGTGCCAGGTTGACAAGTATGGACTTTGCTGGCTTTGTACTTTGTCAAGTTAGCCAAGCTGGAAACACATTTTCCAGAATTCTCCCCTCACAAGGCTCCATATTAGAATTGGCCAAAAAGAAGCTTGCATGAGATTTAGAGTGTGGACCTGAAGTAGCAGCATGTTTGCATTCTAAAGATTGGTGAAGGCCAGATCCTACATTGGTTCCCATGCGTTGTCATTCATCTGCTGGCTAAACTTCTGTTATGGGGTAGCTGCCATATTCACAAATCCATAGATCCCACCAGATCTCTTTCTTTGGCTTCTCCAAAATCCTGGCCAGCCACATGGGCAACGCAGTGATGAAGGTTACCAATTTAGTTTATGGGTCACCTGTACCACTGCAGTTGAAGATGATGAGTGACAGATGAATATTTCAGTCTGTTCTTTTTGTTTCCAGATTGTCATTGTGAGTTCTGGTGTGTCTTTACTCTTCTGGTTTTTATTTCCATCTTCCCTTTTCACCTGCTGGCTCTGTTTGGTTCAACCCAACACAAGATAGAGAAGCAACATCCTTACATAGATTACTTAATCAACTCCTGTAATTATATAAGGAATATTATGTGAAATACATTCTTTATTCTCTATCACTCTAAGTGGTTCTAATTCTCTGATCAAACACCAACTAATACCCCCAAATTCAACTTCTCTGTCACCTGTTTTCTATGGCATCTCATCTCTGAATTTCATAGTCATGTGTCTTTGCAGTGGATAGAAAAGGGGAGGACGTATACAGATTAATTCTGCTCTACCTTTTATAAAAAAGAATAAGTTTCCAGGATGAGTCTACTTCATGCTGTAATCATGAATATTATGATACTACTATTAAAATGATATTGCAGCACTATTTACAATAGGCAGGACATGGAAGCAACCTAAGTGTCCATTGACAGATGTATGGATAAAGAAGATGTGGCACATATATACAATGGAATATTACTCAGCCATAAAAAGAAATGAAATTGAGTTATTTGTAGTGAGGTGGATGGACCTAGAGTCTGTCATAAAGAGTGAAATAAGTCAGAAAGAGAAAAACAAATACTGTATGCTAACACCTATATATGGAATCTAAAAAAAAAAAAAGAAAAAATGCTTCTGATGAACCTAGGGGCAGGACAGGAATAAAGACACAGACGTAGAGAATGGACTTGAGAACATGGGGAGGGGGAAGGGTAAGCTGGGACAAAGTGAGAGAGTAGCATTGACATATATACACTACTAAATGTAAAATAGCTAGTGGGAAGCAGCTGCATTGCATGGGGAGATCAGCTCAGTGTTTGTGACCACCTAGAGGGGTGGGATAGGGAGGGTGGGAGGGAGACACAAGAGGGAAGAGATATGGGAATATATGTATACATATAGCTGATTCACTTTGTTATACAGCAGAAACTAGCACAACATTGTAAAGCAATTATACTCCAATAAAGATGTTTAAAAAAATGATAGTAAATGTCCCTCTGGCTCCTGGATGCCAGGATTTTACTGCTTAATCATTCTGTATCCCCTGTTGTTTAGACAATCCTTAAAATTTGACCTTCAAGTATGATTTGGTATACCAGTGACTATATTTCAAACAAGAAATAAGCATAATAAAATCTGGGGAATTGTAACTTTTTTAGTTAGTTTAGTATGTTGAAATCTGTTTTCAGTGAAAATATTTTTGAATTGCTTAATCTTGAAATCACAAAACTTACTTCAGTATGTTTTTCCCCTAAAAACGTGTTTGATTAGAATATAGCTACAGTTTATTAAAATCTGGGCTTGTACCAAATGCTTACTATTCTCATACTATCCAATACTAACTTTTCCTAGCACAAAAGTTGTCAAACTTAGTATTAAAATAATCATCTTGGGACCTTAAGAAACATTTATATTTGGCCCTATCTCCTGAGAATTTGATTCAGTAGATCTTCTAGGGGGCCCAGGATTCTATATTATAGCGAACACCCAAGTGATAACCAATGCACACTTTCTGTGGAGACTGCTAAATCAAATCAATCAAAATGAGTAAAATTTCTATTCCCTTTTGTCTACTGCAATATGCAAAACTTCTGTAAATACCTCTGAAACTGGAAATAGAGGAGCCCATTGATTGTGTCTGTTTTTCTAGAACTTGCTCTCAATCCAGTGTACATTTTCAAAGATGAATTGAAATCAGAGGTTGTGAGAATACAATTTGAAGTAATAACTTTTCAAGGATGAAGGGAAAAATAATGCATACCAAAAAATGTCCTTCTCCTAATACCAGTAACAATGCCTTATATTTTCACAGTGCTTTCTAGTTTTCAAAGCACTTTCAAATATTATTTCATTTGATTCTCACAATTGAATAAGGTTACAAATGGGATTTGTATTGCTCTTTCTATGCCCCATGGGTGAAAAACTGAAGTAACAACACAAATGTACTTCATGTCACCTTTTGGTTAGGGACCAAGTTGATCAGATGCTGCAGAGCACCTCTAGGGATGTATATACAGAAACAGAGAGATGTAACATTTTTTTGTGGCAGATAAATAACTTTGAAAGTCAGTGGCAGTCAGTTAGAATGTTACCTCCTTTAGAGAAAGGTTCTGAAAACAGTAAAATCTATCGATTTATAGAGAACTGAGCAGGAAAATTTATTTATTTTTTTAAAACTCTAGTGTTTTTTAAAAAAATTAATTAATTAATTTACTTATTTATTTTTGGCTGCGTTGGGTCTTCGCTGCTGCAGGCGGGCCCTCTCCAGTTGCGGCGAGCGGGGGTCACTCCCTGCCGCGGTGCACGGGGCCCCCCATCACGGTGGCCTCTCCCGTTGCGGAGCACAGGCTCCAGGCGCCGCAGGCCTCAGCAGTTGTGGCACGTGGGCTCAGCAGCTGTGGCTCGCAGGCTCCAGAGTGCAGGCTCAGCAACTGTGGTGCACGGGCCCAGCTGCTCCGCAGCATGTGGGATCCTCCCGGACCAGGGCTCGAACCCGTGACCCCTGCATTGGCAGGAGGACTCTTAACCTGTGCACCACAAGGGAAGCCCGAAAATGTATGTTTTAACAATAAAGAAGATAACTAGAAAAGAAATCCATTTTGATATCAGTTTTATAATTAATAATTATGTTACTAAAGAAACATTAAAGATTGATAATAAATAGATTACATTTTGCGTAAGTTGGTGATTTATGATATAGTTCTAATTATGACTTTTTGCATATCTACATGTTCTGAGACTATATAGGTGACTTTGTTCTTCTGCTTATTTATTTCATAGTCAGTGTTAATAACTTGTTCTAAAGTGTAGTGAGAAAATAACTTGCACAAATTTGAATGAGGAGGATTAAAATATAATATAAATATAAAATATAATATAATTTAATATAATAAAAGTGATGGTGAAAAAAACATTTTCACTCTGTAGGTTCTTAAACATAAAATATATAATTTTTTAATATAACCACTTGTTCTTAAATAAAATATATATTTCATAGTCTCATAGTAGATCTAAAGGTGGAAAGAATTTTAACACAAAATGACTCCATACAATAGTATTTCTAGGACACACTTTTGAAATATAAAATTAACTGAGGAATATTAGACTTCAATTATTTTATAGAATATTATTCAATAGTTTTTAAAATTTTATTTGCATTAATATTTGAACTCTTAGGAAAAAAACAAATAAAAATATAATGGCATTGGACATGAAAATAAAAGTGCTTTTTTAAAACTATTAATCAGTATTAAAAGATTCCTGAAATAGCCCTAAAATTCAATGTCTGCAAAATTTGAACTGTCATAAAAATAACTCTGTTGATTTTCTCACACAATTTAAAACCATACAGATTAAAATTAAGACTCTGTAAAATATTTGAAACCATAAATGTCACATGTGATATAATTAAAGATAGCACACATATCTGGATGATATTTGCTATTGCCCTCAGGAGTTCTGTGAATGCATTAAATATGCCTAGGTTGCCATATTAACAAAATGTGGCTTTGTTAACCACAGGGCCCTAATACTCCAATTGCTGATTTAATAAAACAGAAATTCTTCTTGGATCTGTTCACGTCTCAGTCAATTCAGTAGGCTGAATTGATTTAACTAATGAATAAACAAGCTACTATCTGAATTGTAGATTTATAAATTCCAGTTCAATGTCCTTTCCAGTATACTCCTGTAGTTCAACTTCAGAACCAAAAATCAGGATGTGTTTTCCAGTGCCACCCTCCCTATTCTTTTAATCCAGATACCATTTTAACTTGCAATATTGTTATTGCATGGGAATTATCACACATCAATAAATTGTTAATGAGTCACTTTTTCATACTAATTCCTGTTTCTTTGTGATAAATTATATCTTCTTTACCTTTTTCATCTCAGACTGTACTGCCCTTTCTGGAATATAATAAATCAATAAATGCTTGTGGAATTAGTGAGTGAATAGAATTATGGAAATGAAACAGTATATTTGCGAGAAGAATTAAAACTTGACAATTCACATGATTCAATTACTGTCAGAATTGGACTCTCTGCTCCCTGAGGACACTTGCTTGACCTCTCCCCTGTGACATCAATCACATGACTCCACATACCAGTCTGCTTTCCTCTCCTCTCTCATCCACTCATTTATTGTTTATCAAAATCAAATCAACAGGATCAATCTCAAATTATTTTTCTTTTATGAAGCTTCTTCTGAATTTCTCTACCACCCGCTGTAATCTTTTCCTCCATGAAGACCCAAAGTGATTATCACCATAAGTACTTGTTTATAGTCTTGCTTAGAAGAATTAACAAATATAATATATACCTTTGAGCGCTCACCATGTGTGTTCTCTCTCTCACACACACACACACACACACACACATTATGGTTTATTAAATCTCCTTTATAGCAATTGTCTCATTCATTTCCACATTCTTCACACATCTAGCATTCTAATCGGACCTGCATTATTGGGTACTTAACAAAAAATGATAATAAAAAATTGTAATAGTTTTACATGAGACTAAACATGTTTAAACATTTACTTTTATTTAAACAAGATAGATGCAATAGATTTTATTTTAAAATAGGTTTTAGAAATCTCTGAGTAAAACTGTATGGCTATCACATACAAGGAAAAATAATTGTTATCAATTACATATGATTATGTGGTTAAATACGATGATTTAATATGCTTTGTAAACAGCTACACAAACAACTATGGAGTTTTTATTTTAAATTACTGGTGCTATGTTTTAATTTTTTTTATGTATTTATACACATTTGCCAAATACCACTGTCCTTTTCCTATGCAGTACCTACATTCTTTTAGGAGATATTTAATCCCTCAGCTTTTTTCTTGGAATATCTACACACTTTCCAATGACTAAAGTTTTGTAAATTTAAGATGTCACAAAATCAATTTGGGGTTCTTTTATGTCTCTACTTATACTATGAATGCTTTAGTTAAAATGAATTTAATTGTAAAATACTCACTTTGAGGGAATATAAATGTATTCCCTTGTGACTTAACATTCATTTTCCCTTAGTTACTTACCTTCTCCTACACTCATTCTTCAAAATTTAGGCTAATCATCACTTTTCTTAGATGTCTTCTTTCATCTTATTTAGTGTAGTATATACATAAATCTGCCCTGGGATCCCTTAGAATTCTGTATATGCCCCCATGACTGCCCCCAAAACATTCCACGGCAGAACTAATTGGACTGTAAGCCCTATGGCAGTAGTGACTGGGGAGGCTTTGACAGTTAAGTTCACTCAGATGTATAGTTACTAAGCATAGTATCTATAAGTACGAGGTTTATTTTAGAAAATAATAAAATGGTTCTTCGATAATGAAACATTTTGAAAGCTACTCTTTTCTGCTTGACATGATAAAGCTATTCATTAGAATTCTAGCTCATCATGTTATTTAATCATGCTGCTTCCATTTATTTAAAAAGTATATTCCTGCCTGATTTAACTTATTAAAAATAAAAAATATATATACACACAGGAGATTTTTAAAAGTAAAAGGAGAACATGGTATTAGGAGAAAAATATATAGTTACCTATAAAAATCTTCTCTTTTTGAGAATAAGAATTTCCAAGGAAAAGGGGAACAAATTTTTCAAAGGAGACATTTCTTCTACAATAAATCCTGAGATAAGTATCTTACTTGCAGTTGCATACAGAAAACTTTGAAACACGGCATAATCAATGTTCTCAGCGGAAACAGAAATTTGTTTTTATGTTTATTTTATTTTATTTTATATTTTATTTATTTTGGCTGTCTCAGGTCTTAGTTGCCACATGCAGGATCTTCGTTGCGGTGCACGGGCTTCTCTCTAGTTGTGGCATGCAGGTTTTCCCTCTCTAGTTGTGACGCACAGGCTCCAGGGCACATGGGCTCTGTAGTTTGCGGCATGCAGGCTCTCCTGTTGAGGCCTGCGAGCTCAGTAGTTGTGGTGTGCGGGCTTAGTTGCCATGTGGCATGTGGGATATTTGTTCCTGACCCAGGATCGAACCCCTGTCCCCTGCATTGGAAGGCAGATTCTTCACCACTGGGCCACGAGGAAGTCCCAGAAATAGAAATTATAGAGATATGTTTGTGGTCCCTTTTGCTTGAATTTAGCATAGAATATCAAACATAGCTCAGTTAATACAGAATTTAGGGATGAGTTGAATACTATGTTAACTTGACATTTTAATAACCCCATTTCCATCTACTCTTCAGCACTCAGGGACATCAAACCAACAATTGCCCCCCTTCTGTCACTAATCTTACAATTTTCCCTCCATACTGACTCATTGATATACAAATACAGATATGTTATATTAATTGTAATCATAAAGTAAAGCAAGTAAAAACAAAGCTATTATTTTCAGATCTTCCTTCAGATATATCATCATTTATCTCCTTATCTTTACAGCAAAGCTCCTCAAAGCATTTCTTTACTAATTACTTCAGTTTCTCTATTTCAAACATCTCTTCAACTGAAATCAAATTATATTTTCTGTTCTATTTCCCATAACTAGACTTCAACAATTTTCTTCAAGTTACTGCTGACCAGGATGCTCCCAGTTCCTAGGTCAATTCAGACCTCATCTACATGAGCCTTTCCGCAGCACCTGGCAATTTCTTTCCTTGACTTTGAGGTCTCCATCCTCGTTTGGGTTTTCCCTATCATACTGGCAATTCTTTTTATAGTTCCTCCTCCTTTCATTGAACTTTAAATGTCATCTTATTAAGGATGTGTCCTTAAATTTCTTCTTTCCTTTATTAGTGGTGTGTGAATGGAGTGTCCTGCCTTTAAATACCATAAATGCCTACAAATCCCAAATAGTCCCAATTTCAAACACTGATGCTCAGACCAAGTTTGAACTTGAGACTTACATATCCAATTTCCTACTTGCCACCTCCCCTTGGATGAGTAATAAGAGTACTTGACTTAACAAGCCCCCAAACAGACTTCTCATCTACACCTACCCTAAAATATATATTTTAAACATATTCATTTTCACACTCTTCACTGTTAAAAGGAATGGCAATTATATGCTTCAAGTGGGTCAGGCAAATACACTATAAGAAAGAATAATTATAGGCTGATCTCATAAACTTACATGCAAATATCTTAAAACAGTTAACAAATTAAATCAAGCATTAAGGAGGATACCTCATGAACAAATGATGTTTTCCTTTAATTTGTTTCAGCATTTTATAACCATAAAGTACAATTCACCCCATTAGAAGAATGAGGTAGAAATATCATGTGATCTTATCACTGTAATAAGTATTTGAAAAACTCAACGCTCATTTAGAAGCGAATGGAACTTAATTACTTAAGATTTTCTGCCAGTCTCTACAGAATTGTGAAATATTGATATTAGAAACAAGAAAGGTCACTATCATTGTTTCCATTCATCATTGTACTTGAGGATCTAGCTCACAAAATTAGTCTAGAAAAAGAAAGAAAATGAATAATGATTAGAAAGAAAAAAATAAGTGCCCTTATTTTTGTTTGAGATGATTGTGTATATAGAAAATACAAAGAAACCTGCAGGAAAATTATTAACATAAATAAGTGAATTTGGTAAGTTTATGGCTATGTGTTCAATATTAAAAAACTGTATTTTATACCAAACAATTAGAAAATGTCTTAAAAGTACAAATGACATTTACAATAGCATCAAAAATATACATTATTTATGAGTAAATATTTGAAAAGATGTGCAAGAATCTAACAGAGATTGTACAGTCATTGTTCAGAGAAGTCAAAGGTGGTGAAAAGGCCATAGCCTATTGTCGTTGATTAAAAAAACTAAATAACTTAAAGATGGTAATTTCTCACAAATGTATCTCTAATTTTCTTGTAATCTCAAATAAAAATCCTATTAGAGTTCTTCATCAAACTGATTTAAAACGTTTCATAGAAAACAAATAAACAACCAACAACAGCAGAAAAAAATCAGGAAAATAAAGCAGGGGAGATTATATCTCCATATATTAGGGCTTATTTTATAAACTTTCCTTAATAAGTACATTGTCATATTGCCAAAAGAACATGAAGAGAAAAATAACAACATATAAGAGCTAAAACTGGGCTTCCCTGGTGGTGCAGTGGTTGAGAATCCGCCTGCCAATGCAGGGCACACGGGTTCAGGCCCTGGTCTGGGAGGATCCCACATGCCGCGGAGCAACTGGGCCTGTGAGCCACAACTACTGAGCCTGCGCGTCTGGAGCCTGTGCTCCGCAACAAGAGAGGGCGCTATAGTGAGAGGCCCGTGCACCGCGATGAAGAGTGGCCCCCGCTTGCCGCAACTAGAGAAAGCCCTCGCACAGAAACGAAGACCCAACACAGCCAAAACTAAATAAATAAACAAATAAATTAAAAAAAAAAAAAAAAGAGCTAAAACTATATGACTTCAGAGAATACAGGCAGAACTCAGAGACATTGCAGGTTCGATTTCAGGCCACCACAACAAAGCAAATACTGCAATAAAGTGTATCACACACATTTTTTGGTTTCCCAGTGCATATAATAGTTATGTTTACACTATAGTCTATTAAGTGTACAATAGGGTTATATCTGAAAAAAACAATGTACTTACCTTTATTAAAAATAAGCTGTTGGAAAAATGGTGTTTATAGACTTGCTTGACACAGGGTAGCCACAAACCTGCAGTTTGTAGAAAACACTATGTCTGCAAAAGGCAATAAAATGAAGTATGCCTGTATATCAGAATACTTCTTCCTGGACTTGGTTAGAAAAAGGCCTTTTATGTGTGACACCAACAATAGATGAATGGATAAAGAAGATGTGGTATATATATACAATGGAATATTAGCCATAAAAAGGAAAGAAATCGGGTCATTTTTAGTGATGTGGATGGACCTAGAGTCTGTCATACAGAGTGAACTAAGTCAGAAAGAGAAAAACAAATATCATATATTAATACATATATGTGGAATCTAGAAAAATGGTACAGATGAACCTATTTCCAGGACAGGAATAGAGACACAGATGTAGAGAACGGACATGTGGACACGGTGCAGGGGGGCGGGAAGGGGAGGGTGGGTTGAGTTTGGAGATTAGGATAGACATATACACTACTATGTGTAAAATAGATAGCTAGTGGGAACCTGCTATAAAGCACAGGAAGCTCAGCTCGGTGCTCTGTGATGACCTAGATGGGTGGGATGGGGGGCGTGGGAAGGAGGTCCAAGAGGGAGGGAATATATGTATACATATAGATGATTCACTTCATTGTACAGCAGAAACTAACACAACTTTGTAAAGCGATTATACTTAAAAAAAAAAAAAGCACAAGCTGCAAAAGACAAAAACATATATTGGACTCAACCAAAAAAAAAAAAAAACAACTTTGTTCTTCAAATGACATCACCAAGACATTGAAAAGCAGCTCAGAGAATGGGTGAAACAATTTTCAAGTCATGTATCTAAAAAAGAACCTGTGTCCAGATTGCATAAAAACTCTTACAACTCAATAATAAAAGACAAATAACCCAAATAAAACATCAGCAAAAGATCTTAGTTAAGATTTCTATAAGATGTGGAAATGACCAATAGAAACATGAAAAGATGTTCAATTAAACATCACTATCCCATAGGGAAATGCAAATCAAAACAATACCAAAATACCACTTTATAGTCAGTAGGATGGTCAACCAAGTGGAGAAACGTGAACCTTCATACAATGCTGATGGACTATAAAATGAGGCAACAGCTTTGACAGTCTGACAGTTTCTCCAAAGGTTAAACATGGAGTTGCCACATGATCCAGCAGTTCCATTCCCAGGTATATACCTAAGAGAAATAAAAACATGCCCACACAAAATCTTGTATAGACTAATATTTATAGCAGCATTATTTTTAATAGAAAAAATGTTCAAAGAACTGAAATGTCCATCAACTATTGAAAGGACCAACAAACAATGGAATATTATTGGGCAGTAATGAAATATGATACATGCAATAACATGGATGGACCTGTAACCTAACCTCAGAAACCGCTCCAAACTGGCCCTCTCCTCTTTCTAACAAGATAATGAGTCATTTTCCAGAGACAACAGAAGAAAACCTCAAGTCCTGCAGCTGAAGCATGAGCAAAGGAGGCAATTTTACCTCGAAGGACACCTGGGACCAAAGTTTCTCCCCCCCGCCGCAGAACCAAAGGATTGGGACATGACCAGAACCTAAACAACAGAATTGTAAGCTATAGCCACAATAATACTTCATAATAAGACTGTAGCCAAAAACAAACAAAAAAATCCACTTTTGTCTATCTTGTTCACATATCCCATTTGGCTTGTGTTTGGGAGATGTAGGTTAGTTTTGGATTCAAGTTTGGTTCTTATGATTCTTGTCCTTCTTGAAGTGACCTTTATATTCTTATAGAAAGAACAGAAGCCTAAAAGAGAAAGTCTACCTAACAAACATGCTTGTGTCATGTGTGCTAATATCCCGGTGGATAAAGCAAGTCAGAGGAGTGAGTTCAAAGTCAAGAGGTGGGAAGTAAATCCAGTCTCTAGTGGAAGGTATAGGACATCTCATGGTATAAGACATGGAAACAGAAAGAGGTGAATTAGGACAATACTACCAATGCTATTTACTCTAATTAATCTCTCTCTTTCACTCTCTCTTTCACACACACGCACACACACACATTTCCTGTTTAAAAAAGTAATGCATATAACAACCTTCAAAGGAGTAACAATATTTAAATGATTTAAAGAGAGTTTGGGGCTTTTAACAATGTGGCTTCATATATTCTTCTGTATTGGTGATCAACATAGGACTTAATTTACACAGCTATCAGCAGACACAAACAAAAATGACATTCAGTTGCCATAAAATACTACACCTCTGGATGTTTTTTTTGTCAATTTGTTACTTATTATCAGAAAGACAAAATTTTCTCCTCATTTTTTTAGAAAGGCTGTGAGAATTGCTAATCTCAGCTGTGTTTCCTTTTCTTTCTCTCAGTTACAAAATATGTCCCCATTATGTCTGTTCAGATTTTATATGAGTAATATTTGACAAAAAGGTTTATTCTTAAAAATCTGTTAATGAATTAAATTGTTATGCCTGTTTAAACGCCAATTCCAGGCATATATGTAAATGTACTGCCTAGCAAACCTTTAAGATAATTCTAAACATTAATGTATAATGGTAATTAATTTTAACTACCTAGTAATGAAATAGCCATTTGAAATATTACACGTATGTTATGAATCAAATTTCATTAAATATTGACTTGTTTATACTTAACCCCCATTGAATTTACCAGTTTATTACAGCAGGTTGTATAAAAAAGATTATTACCTGCTAGGTATAAGTCTATAAACTGTGTTCCCAAAACCTTAACAACTATTGCTGGGTAGTTTGTTTTATTATCACAAACAAAACCATATTTTATTGTAAGTTAAGATTGAAGAAATGTACTATTTCACATTCTAGAGCCAAAATCCCGGTCACAGAAATAGCTTACGTTATGCCATTTTCCTCTGTTGTCCGAAGAGGTTCTTGTCATTGGAATATAATAGTTTAAATGCCACCTGTAAGAGAAAATCATAGTTGCACCACATGACCTGTTAAGGTTACGTTCTTTGACTCTCTGGTCATTTTGAAGGCTCTTAGTTTGCAAAGGCTCTTGTTTATTGGGAAAAGTTTAAAAAAAAAAGCCTCCAGACAAAATGACATATATATATTACTTGAAGTAGAAAAGAATGCACATGAGTTTCACAGGTAATTCATGGTACCTAATAATGGTACATAAACACAGAAACACACATCAACTAAATGCACTAATCTCTCTCTTTCATTTGTGTTTACCAGCATTAATAGGATATAGGAATTTATTTACATGGTTAAAGTCACTAAATGTCATGGGCAAAATTTAACAGATATAAATATTTTTGAAGCAAGAGTATTTTGTTTGTTTTTCTGTGCACTTGTAATATAAATCACATTGATGTATGTATATTATGAAATGTAGGATTTTATAAGTCCATAAAGGACATTATGTTGAATATGTCTAGAACTATCATATTGTCCCTGGTCATATTAAAAAGTCTAGTTGTTACCATTTCAAACCAAATATGATTTGCTCATCTTTAAAAATCTGGCTTAAATGCTCAGATTCTAGGTCCCAATTCATCTAATCTCTTCTTCATGATTTCTTAGTCATTTGCTTATTTCTATATTTCAATCTCTCTAATTATATTACTCTATCCTAATGAGTTAGAATACTATCTTAATAATGATAAATTTTACATATGAATGCAAACAAAAACAAGTTTTTAAATGCCATCGACTCCATTTTTCTGGAAATAGTAACATTAATTCCTCTCATCAATTGAGCATCTACAGTGTACTATCAATATCATATTAATATGACACCACATTAATACCCTGTTCAGGAGGCATCAATAACCCTATTTTACAAATGAGTAGGGTAGTCTCAAAAATTTACTGCAGTCGACTAGGAACACAAATTGTCAAGTGAAGATGCTGAAGTTTGCTAGCAGATCTGTCAGAATCTAAGGCCCTGTATTTTCACTGATAAAACAATGGTGCCTTTTAGAATAGGTAGATCTTCACTGATATATACATCAATTTAGGGCAGTGAAAACTTATTCTTTATTGCAACATACAAATCCTTTTCATGTTTACCTGAACCGATCTTCTGTTTCACTGCTAATCTTCACCAATGCTTATACAACTTTATAAAGATACACACGGGTTAAAACACTTCAGGCATAGAAGTAAGTTACATAGTCCCCTCTACAACTTGTAAACAGACAGCAGCTACACAAAAGAACTCATCATGAAACTGGAAGGAAAAGAATCCATTCCTGACTTAATTTCCATCTACCATGAATCACTGGCACATTTAAGAATGTTTTAAAACTTCCTTAATTATGTTTATGAAAATAGAAGAAAGATAATTTTAAATTTAAACTGTTCTGGAAAATGAGGTTGTATGATCCTCAAACTCAAATAGCCTCCTTCTTTGTCACACAGGGTGAGAAAGCTCAAGAAAGAGAGACACAAGTTTCAATTAAGAGAATCAGAAGTTTATAGGCATCGAATTTTAAAGGACATCTCAGCTAACAATAAAGTTCTGTTATTAAATTAAACAATAGTTTCCATTAAAATTCAATCAAGGATATCTACATTTTACGACCCTGCAATAATTTCACTTATTCTGAGGGGGCCACCTTTGTCCTCTCAATCTTCATTAACCGTTCACTGAGGCTTACTCTGTTTTTTTTTTTTTTTTTAAACATCTTTATTGGAGTATAATTGCTTTACAATAGTGTGTTAGTTTCTGCCTTATAACAAAGTGAATCAGTTATACATACACATATGTCCCCATATCTCTTCCCTCTTGCGTCTCCCTCCCTCCCACTCTCCCTATCCCACCCCTCCAGGCGGTCACAAAGCACCGAGCTGATCTCCCTATGCTATGCAGCTGCTTCCCACTAGCTATCTATTTTACGTTTGGTAGTGTGTATATGTCCATGCCACTCTCTCACTTTGGCCCAGCTTACCCTTCCCCCTCCCCATATCCTCAAGTCCATTCTCTAGTAGCTCTGTGTCTTTATTCCCGTATTGCCCCTAGGTTCTTCATGAACATTTTTTTTTTCTTTTTAGATTCCATATATATGTGTTAGCATACGGTATTTGTTTTTCTCTTTCTGACTTACTTCACTCTGTATGACAGACTCTAGGTCCATCCACCTCACTACAAATAACTCAATTTCGTTTCTTTTTAGGGCTGAGTTAAAATTCCATTGTATATACATGCCACATCTTCTTTATCCATTTATCTGACCTAAATAGACATTTCTCCAAAGAAGATATACAGATTGCCAACAAACACATGAAAGAATGCTCAACATCATTAATCATTAGAGAAATGCAAATCAAAACTACAATGAGATATCATCTCACACTGGTCAGAATGGCCATCATCCAAAAATCTACAAAGAATAAATGCTGGAGAGGGTGTGGAGAAAAGGGAACCCTCTTGCACTGTTGGTGGGAATGTAAATTGATACAGCCACTATGGAGAACAGTATGGAGGCTCCTTAAAAAACTAAAAATAGAACTACCATACGACCCAGCAATCCCACTACTGGGCATATACCCTGAGAAAACCGTAATTCAAAAAGACTCATGTACCAAAATATTCATTGCAGCTCTATTTACAATAGCCAGGACATGGAAGCAACCTAAGTGTCCATCAACAGAGGCTTGCTCTTTTAAAAGGAGTTCTTTGATCTTTGCTGAAATATGTCCTCATTTATACTTTCCTTCTTCTGATTTATCAATTATAGCTACCATTTCCTCTAGTCCTGATCTCCGCTGACAGATGATCTCACTGTGTTAACTTGCATCATGGTGACAATAAACAAGAAATTAATGCAGAGGTTTTTGTTTTGTTTTTTTCTTCTTTTTTTGGAAATACACCTTTATTTTGAGAGAGTTTTAAGAAGAAAATGTAAAGTTTCAGTCTTCTAATTCTTGCCACAGATATCTCTGTACTCACATACCCAAGTTAGGTAAAGAACATAGTGGAGGATGAATAATAATCTGGTTACTACTTAGATTCTCTTATATAATACTAGATAGAAGCCAAAGGTTGTGTGTGATAGTTTCTAGGGATAGACTGATAAAGAGACAGGTAATACCAAGTAGATTAAAAGGGAATAACTGTATGTGAGTGTATAACAGGTCACTTGTAGTTTAAAGGTTACTCTTGTTTGAGAAAAATGCTGATCAAGTAATTGTGACATTCACAAAGTAACTCACCTTATATTGTGATTATAATTTAACATAGGCTTTTCAAAGTCTTTAGAGATTATTTTCATTCTCAATCTCCATATAAACCCCTTTAAATGAGAGATGATATATTTATCATCAACATGTTTGAGAACTTATTTGATCATAAGCTGTTAAACATAAAGATGTAATTAATTGACTTAAGTGTGTTTCATTCTCATGATTTTTTATATACAGATAAAGGAATAATGCATAACAATATGATATTCTAAAAGTCAGTATTTTAGGGAAATAAATCAACAAAGTTATTGAATTAAAATCCTCGAGGCAATATTAAATTTGTATATATATATATACATATCTGTGATGGCATACTGAAAAGCTATCATTTCAGTTAGATAGCAAACACATTTAAAAATAAGACTTCATAAGGAAATTAGTGACACATAATTAACACATAAGACAAATCTAGTCAGGGGAATGAAATAGAGAATTATTGTCAAAAAGAACTCAGTGATCAGATATGAAATAAGAAAGTTGAAGAGGAGGACAGATTACTAAGAATACTCAAAACTGCAGGACATTTGCTCAAATAACTTCAGTGATTATGTCCTGAACCCATTTTCTGATCATTATGGCATCATATTTTAGTGATAAAGATCAAATTCAAAAATGAAATTAGTGTTATTTGCTGAAAAACTCATGTATCACCGCAAAATGGTGCTATAAAGTCTGCTTAGCAATTTTAAGAAAGAAAATCCCTAAGCTTCTACCTTGTTTCAAACTTCCAGAGAAATTAAATGTAGACAACAACCAATGGTGATAACACAAAGAAAACCCAGTCAGGGAAACCCAGTTACCTAAGAGAGCTCTGAAGATGAAAGTTGTTTCTGTTTTTCTAAATAATGGAAAAAACTGTAAAGGAGATGACTAATGACAAGAGATTCTAAAATTAAAATGCTGTATAATTTAAAATTACCCTCTCCTTTTCTTAAGAGAAATATTTTTTTCAGATATATAAAAGGGTTAGTGTCTTTAAAATAGCACATGATTTTAATTAAAATATTTAAAAACTGAAAACAATATTTATCCAAAAATAAAAAGGGTTTATCATATTTCAAAATTAGAATTATATGTAAGAAAATATGTATAACAAAAAAGTAAGAAAAAAGTTCAAGTTTTCTATTAAAAAATACATACTAAAATAGGTACTGTTTCAATATTTTCTAGTAGTAGTAAAATCACTGTACTGAATATAGTTGAGGACATTTTGAAATAAAATTTATACCTTGTCAGTAAATTAGTTATTGTAAATTGGACAGCTCCTTTGAAGATCAACATGATGAATCATTTCAGTAACTGAAGTTTTCTTAAATTTTTGAATTTTTGACCTAGTAATTTTTTTCTAAGAAACTCTCATTATTGATAGGATTGGTTCCAGGTGGTAGAGTACAAGGACATGTGCTCACTCCCTCTTGTGAGAGCACCGGAATCACAACTAACTGCTGAACAGTCATCGAAAGGAAGACACTGGAACTTGCCAAAAAAGGTGTCCCACATCCAAAGACAAAGGAAAGGCCACAATGAGATAGTAGGAGGGGGACCATCACAATAAAATCAAATCCCATAACCACTGGGTGGGTGACTGACAAACTGGAGAACAATTATACCACAGAAGTCCATCCACTGGAGTGAAGGTTCTGAGCCCCATGTCAGGCTTCCCAACCTGGGGGTCCGGCAATGGGAGGAGGAATTCCCAGAGAATCAGACTTTGAAGGCTAGCGGGATTTGATTGCAGGACTTTGACAGGACTGGGAGAAACAGAGACTCCACTCTTGGAGGGCACACACAAAGTAGTCTGCACATCGGGACCCAGGGGGAAGGAGCAGTGACCCCATAGGAGACAGAACCAGACCTACCTTCTAGTGTTGGAGGGTCTCCTGCAGAGGCAGGGGGTGGCTGGGGCTCACAGCGGGGACAAGGACACTGGCAGCAGAAGTTCCGGGAAGTACTCTTTGGCGTGAGCCCTCCCAGAGTCCACCATTAGCCCCACCAAAGAGATTGTAGCCTCCAGTGATGGATTGCCTCAGGCCAAACAACCAACAGGGAGGGAACCCAGCCCCACCCATCAGCAGACAAGCAGATTAAAGTCTTACTGAGCTCTGCCCACCACCAGTCCTTCCTATCAGGAAGCTTGCACAAGCCTCTTAGATAGCCTCATCCACCAGAGGGCAGACAGCAGAAGCAAGAAGAACTACAGTACTGCAGCATGTGGAACGAAAACCACATTCACAGAAATATAGACAAAATAAAAAGGCACAGAACTATGTACCAGCTGAAGGAACAAGATAAAACCCCAGAAAAACAATTAATGAAGTGAAGATAGGCAGCCTTCCAGAAAAATAATTCAAAATAATGATAGTGAAGATGATCCAGCACCTTGGTAAACGAATGGAGGCAAAGATCAAGAAGATCAAGAAATGTTTTACAAAGACCTAGAAGAATTAAAGAACAAACAAACAGAGATGAACAATACAATAACTGAAATGAAAACTACACTAGAAGGAATCAATAGCAGAATAAGTGAGGCAGAAGAATGGATAAGTGACCTGGAAGACAGAATGGTGGAATTCACTGCTGTGGAACAGAATAAAGAAAAAAGAATGAAAAGAAATGAAGACAGCCTAAGAGACCTCTGGGACAACATTAAATGCAACAACATTCGCATTATAGAGGTCACAGAAGGAGAAGAGAGAAGGAAAGGACCTGAGAAAATATTTGAAGAGATTATAGTCGAAAACTTCCCTAACATGGGAAAGGAGCCACCCTAGCTTTAAATGGCACAATAGACCATATTTACCTGATATTTATAGGAGATTCCATCCGAAAAGAGCAGATTACAATTTCTTCTCAAGTGCACAGGGAACATTCTCCAGGATAGATCACATCTTGGGTCACGAATCCAGCCTTGGTAAATTTAAGAAAATTTAAATCATATCAAGTATCTTTTCCAACCACAACACTCTGAGATTAGAGTGTCACTGTTTGCAGATGACATGATACTATACATAGAGAATCCTAAAGATGCCACCAGAAAACCACTAGAGCTAATCCATGAATTTGGTAGAGCTGAGGATACAAAACTAATGCACAGAAATCTCTTTCATTCCTATACACTAATGATGAAAAATCTGATAGAGAAATTAAGTAAACACTCCCATTTACCACTGCAACATAAAGAATAAAATACCTAGGAATAAACCTACCTAGGGAGACAAAAGACCTGTATGCAGAAAACTATAAGACACTGATGAAAGAAATTAAAGATGATACAAACAGATGGAGAGATATACCATGTTCTTGGATTGGAAGAATCAATATTGTGCAAATAACTATACTACCCAAAGCAAACTACAGATTCAGTGCAATCCCTATCAAATTACCAATGGTATTTTTTACAGAACTAGAACAAAAATTCTTAATATTTGTATGGAGACACAGAAGACCCCAAATAGCCAAAGCAATCTTGAGGGGAAAAAAAACAGAGCTGGAGGAATCAGACTCCCTGACTTCAGACAATACTACAAAGCTATAGTAATCAAGACGATATGGTACTGGCACAAACACAGAAATAGAGATCAATGGGACAGGATAGAAAGCCCAGAGATAAAGCCACACACCTATGGTCAGCTAATCTGTGACAGAGGAGGCAAGGATATACAATGGAGAAAAGACAGTCTCTTCAGTAAGTGGTGCTGGGAAAACTGGAGAGCTACATGTAAAAGAATGAAATTAGAACACTTCCTAACACCATACACAAAAATAAACTCCAAATGGATTACAGACCTAAATGTAAGACTGGACACTGTAAAACTCTTAAAGGAAAACATAAGAAAAACACTCTTTGACATATATCACAGGGAGATCTTTTTTGACCCACCTCCTAGAGTAATGGAAATAAAAACAAAAATAAACAAATGGGATCTAATGAAACTGAAAAGCTTTTGCACAGCAAAGAAACTCTAACCAAGACAAAAATACAACCCTCAGGATGGGAGAAAATATTTGCAAACAAATCAATGGACAAGGGATTAAACTACAAAACATATAAACAGCTCATGCAACTCAATATTAAAAAAACAAACAACCCAATCAATAAATGGGCAGAAGACCTAAATAGACATTTCTCCAAAGAAGACATACAGATGACCAAAAGGCACATGAAAAGATGCTCAACATCACTGATCATTAGAGAAATGCAAATCAAAACCACAATGAGTTATCATCTCACACTGGTCAGAATGGCCATCATCAAAAAATGCACAATAAATGCTGGAGAGGGTGTGGAGAAAAGGGAACCCTTTTGCACGTTGGTGGGAATGTAAACTGATACAGCCACTATGGAGAACAGTATGGAGTTTCCTTAAAAAGCTAAAAATAGAGGGCTTCCCTGCTGGCCCAGTGGTTGAGAATCTGCCTGCTAATGCAGGGGACACGGGTTCGAGCCCTGGTCTGGGGAGATCCCACATGCCGCAGAGCAACTAGGCCCATGAGCCACAATTACTGAGCCTGCGCGTCTGGAGCCTGTGCTCTGCAACAAGAGAGGCCGCAATAGTGAGAGGCCCGCGCACCGCGATGAAGAGTGCTCCCCGCTTGCCACAACTAGAGAAAGCCCTCGCACAGAAACGAAGACCCAACACAGCCAAAAATAAATAAATAAATAAGTAAATTAAAGTTTAAAAAAAGCTCATTTATTTAAAAAAAAAAAAACAACTAAAAATAGAGCAACCATTGATCCAGCAATACCACTACGGGGCATATACCCAGAGAAAACCATAATTCAAAAAGACACATGCACCCCAGTATTCATTGCAGCACTATTTGCAATAGCCAGGTCATGGAAGCAACCTAAATACCCATTGACAGATGAATGGATAAAGATGTGGTACATATATACAATGGAATATTAGCCATAAAAAGGAATGAAATTGGGTCATTTGTAGAGACATGGATGGACGTAGAGACTATCATACAGAGTGAAGTAAGTCAGAAGGAGTAAAACAAACATCATATATTGTATATATGTGGAATCTAGAAAAATGGTACTGATGAACTGGGTTGCAAGGCAGAAATAGAGACTCAGATGTAGAGAACCAACGTATGGACACCAAGGGGGTAAAGTGGGGGTGGGGAGTGGTGGTAGGATGAATTGGGAGATTGGGATTGACATATATACACTAATATGTATAAAATAGATAACTAATAAGAACCTGCTATATAAAAAAAATAAATTTAAAAAATTTAAAAGAAAAAATATAGACTCATTACTTTAAAAGGATAGGCAATGCAATTCTAATGTGATTTTTGATAGTAAGAACATGGAAATCTCCTTAAATTCTCAAAATATTAAACAGTATAAATAAATTATATTAGACCACGACTCAAATAATATATTTTTGGTTTAAAGACATAAAGCAACATGGAAAACTACTTTTCATGTGTTGAATATACAAAATTCTATATTTGCAAAAATTAAAATATAGTATTCTTGGTAAGGTTTTTCCCACCATTCTATTTAAAATTCCAACTACCCACTCCAACACCACACGCACATATACCTGCACATACACATGTACATACACATGCACACATACACATACACACACTCTTTCTTATCTTATCTGCTTTATCCTCTTCCATAGTATTTACTGCCATGAATGATGTTGAATATTTTACTTATAAGTTTTGTGCATTCTGGACTTCACTCTCTGCCATGAGAGTGGTAGCTTTCATTTCCTGCTGGATCTCTAGCCCCTACTTTAATGTCCATTTCAAAACTGTTGCTCAATAAATATCACGGATTTTGTATGCAAAGAAATAAAGAAAATGCATGTAAGAACATTTCTTACAGGCTTAAGGCTAGGTCTACAATCACAGCTGAGTCTAAGATAGTTTTGCAAATAGAAGTCGTTAAAAACTTTAAATATATGCATATATTTTGCCATTATACAAATTTCTCAAAATTTTAAGTGCATTTATTTAAAGCTAAAATAATTTGAAATGTGCTTTTATTTTTTTCTTGATTCGCTAGGATATTTTTAGAAATTGGTATGACTAATTGTTAATTCAGAAACCTGAGTGGTATATGTATATTTGCTAGATCCTACTATTTAATCTGATCATAAGGAGTAAATTTTAATTAATACTAGCAAATAATTAGCACTCAGTTATTATTAATGCTAATAGTATGTTTAAAAACATCAAAGGCTTTAATGCCATTGCTAAGATAACATGTAGAGATCCTATTATATGTATTCTATTTTCTTTCAATGTCTGTTACTTTGATTTTGAGGAACATGGCCCCATTCTGCAGAAATGAAAGGCAGTATAGCATAACAAGTGACACTATAAAATGTTTGTCATACAAATACACTCTTAAGCATAATTTCTCTTGGGCAACTTAATCACTTATGCCTTATGGGGAAGAAGAGTACTGACTTCATAAATGTAAAAGTATAGTTAAGTTCTCAACAAACATTGACTATTTTTACTATGAAAGAAAAATATTGTCTTTGTGTGTGCATGATAGATTTTGAAAAAAAATATGTAGTATGTATGTAACATTCAGTCACTGATCATCAGTGCAAAATGCACTATGTTTATGTTTTCCCTTTACCCAAGATAGCTATACTTGCTGTCCATTCATTTGTTTTAACTTTCCACCAGTTTGGCACTCCTCCTTTCAGCAGATTTTTTTAAAAAGACTCATGAGCTTTGTTATTTCACTTAAGAAATTTAACCATCTTTAACTCCGTGAAGGGGAGATTGTTTCCATTTTCTCATGTTCTCAAAATTTATTCAGGAGTCTGTGGAAGTAGTGAGCAGAATACAAATTAAATCATGGGCTTTGAGTAAAAAAATTATAACTATACTTCCAGTGTGCTAGTAGGCAAATGACTCATTTTTCAACATATTATGGAGCAGAAAATTTCTCATATAAACACCAAATGTTTAACACTAGGTACTCTGCATTCCTACAAATTAATTACATCCAGAAGAACAAAAAAATGTCAAATAAACCAGTATAAAGAACATTTGAATTGGCTTAGAAAACAAATGTCACATAAAGAAGGACTTTTAGTTTTATTTTAATTTACCCCCTCCCCAAAGTGCAAAATGTATTGGGATTATGGTTATATATTGGTAAGATTGATTTATTTTCTCACTATATAGACTGATGTTTGCAATATCCAATAAACTTTCCTGTTCTTTAACCTTGATATTTAAGACTTACTGTTTAATAACTCTAGTAACTCTAGCATTTACCTCTGTTACTATTATTAAAGAAAATTTAACTTTTGAATTAGGAAAGGCATAACAAGGAGCACTATTTCTAAATTATTAAAATCATTTAATTTTTAAATTTAACAAATGAGGTCTTCATTAAGACATAAGCCAGAGATGATACTATATCAATTTTTAAGAAAACTTAAGAAAATAAAATGTATTCAGTCTTTTCACTGTTACATTTTAAAATTTTGCTCTCTTGAAAATAATTCGGTTCAAAGAAAATAATTATGCCTGGAAAAATACCCAAAACTCATTTTCTACTAATTGTATGTTATTCTACAAAATTCTCATAAGTCTTTTTATTCTTACATTATGTTACCCTTGCACAGCATCATGAAACTGTAGTTATTTTGTGTTTACCTTACCATAAAACTCCTGTGGCATAAAGAACTAAATACTCATAGTTTACAGCTTACATAATTTCCCTAATTAAATGTTGAAAGGATTCAAAAGATCCAGATACAGTACTTTTACATCATGGAAGTTAGAGAAGATATGAAAGGATCAGCTACTTTCATATCAGAAATATTTATATGGTTATTTTTATGTAGGGGTCTAAGCACATCAAGTATCTGAAGGATATTGCTAGCTCATAGAAGATCTTATGAAAATTAAAACAAATGTTTTAAAGAAAAAAAACCAAGCAAAAAGAACCTATTCCTGAAGACATTTACTTACTCATTTGGAAAATTATCATTCTAAATAAAACAATCAGTAATGTCTCTGATGTGAATGGTGGCTGTTAAATGTGGTGCCTTGTGCAGTACATAACTGCACAACTAGAGTTCTGATCCAGTGTGTCTTCATGGAGCCAAAATATACACATATTTTACCACTGATACACAGCTTAAATTTTAGCAGTAATAACCTAGGGGACAATCAGTTCCATGTCTTTCTCTTGGATTTTGGTGTTGCCAGAAATCCTTGCTATTCCTTGGCTTGTACAGACATCACTCCAAGCTCTACCTCTGTTATTAGATGGACTCCTTCCCTGTGTTTTCCATCTATTTCTTTGTCTCTTCTCTTCTTACGAAGAAACCAGTCATATTGGATTAAGGATTCACCCTAGTTTGTATAAACTCATCTTAACTTACATCTCACTTATTTCGCAGAGATCATTTTCAAATAGGTTACATTCATGACACAAACAAATGGAAAGATACTGTGTTCTTGGATTGAAAGAATCAATATTGTCAAAATGACTATACTACCCAAGGCAATCCACAGATTCAATGAAATTCCTATCAAATTACCAATGGCATTTTTCACACAACTAGAACAAAAAAAATTTTTAAGTTTCTGTGGAAACACAAAAGACCCCAAATAACCAAAGCAATCTTGAGAAAGAAAAATGGAGCTGGGGGGATCAGGCTCCCTGACTTCAGGCTATACTACAAAGCTATTGTAATCAAAACAGTATAGTACTGGCACAAAATCGGAAATATAGATCAGTGGAACAGGATAGAAAGCCAAGAAATAAACACACACACATATGGTCAATTAATCTGCAACAAAGGAGGCAAGACACAACAATGGAGAAAAGACAGTCTCTTCAATAAGTGGTGCCGGGAAAACTGGACAGCTACATGTAAAAGAATGAAATTAGAAAATTCTCTAATACCATACACAAAAATACTCTCAAAATGGATTAAAGACCTAAATGTAAAACCTGATACTGTAAAACTCTTAGAAGAAAACACAGGCAGAACACTCTTTGACATAAATTGCAGCAAAATCTTTTTCAATCTGTCTCCTAGAGTAATGGAAATAAAAACAAAAATAATCAAATGGGACCTAATTAAACTTAAAAGCTTTTGCACAACAACAACAAAAACACATAAACAAAATAAAAAGACAACACAGAGATGGGAAAAAGAAAATTGCAAATGATGCGACTGTCAAGGGATTAGTCTCCAAAATTTACAAACAGCTCATGCAACTCAATTTCAAAAAAACAAACAACCCAATCAAAAAATGGACAGAAGATCTAAGAAGACATTTCTCCAAAGAAGACATACAGATGGCCAAAAGGCACATGAAAAGATGCTCAGCATTGCTAATTATTAGAGAAATGAAAATCAAAACTACAATGAGTTATCACCTCACACCAGTGAGAATGGCCATCATCAAAGAATCTACCAACATTAAATGCTGGAGAGTGTGTGGAGAAAAGGGAACCCTCTTGCACTGTTGGTGGGAATGTAAATTGATACAGGCACTATGGAGAACAGTATGGAGGTTCCTTAAAAAACTAAAAGCTACCATATGATCCTGCATCCCCACTCCTGGGCATATATCCAGAGGAAACTATAATTCTCAAAGATACATGCAACCCAATGTTCATTGCAGCGCTATTTACAATAGCCAAGACATGGAATAACCTAATTATCCATCTACAGATGACTCGATAAGGAAGATGTGGTACATAGATACAGTGGAATATTACTCAGCCATAAGAAAGAATGAAATAATGCCATTTTTGTAGCAACATGGATGGACCTAGAGATAGTCATACCAAGTGAGGAAAGCTAGACAGGGAAAGACAAATATCATGTGATATAGCTTATATGTGGAATCTAAGAAAAAAAGGATACAAATTAACATACTTACAAGACAGAAATGGACTCAGAGACATAGAAAACAAATTTACGCTTACCAAAGGGGAGCGGTAGCGGGAGAGATAAGTTAGGAGTTTGAGATTAACATATACACACTACTATATATAAAATAGATAACCAACAAGGACAAAAAAAAAAAAAAAATTAGGTACATTCACAGAACCAGGGGTTAGGATTCCCACATATCTCCTTAGAGGACACAATTTAACCCACAACAGAAGCCATCTTTTCCACTGAGTGCACTGAACACTGGCAATAGGGAGAGAGATTGGCAATCAGTGAAATGTCAAAAGACTGTATACTATCCCTTCCACTCACAGACCACTTGTGGAGCATCTTAAAAGGAGAATCTTTTTACCTATTTTATCATCCCTTCAGGTTCACAAAGACAAATCCCTTAAGATCTGACAAAGCTGGCATAAAACCCTAATGAAAATAGTATGTTACTTTGGAATATGCTATGTTTTCCATTCTTTATTATACTAAATAAATATTTGTGAGAATTCTTTAAACAAACATGCAATTTTACTTTTAAAAACAGATGTTTTGTTTTCTTTGTAAGACTTTTAAGTTTCCTCCATGAACTAGACCATGATTTTTTTAATTAATTTTTTTTAATCTTTTTTTTTAGATTTTTAAAATCTAAAAATTTATCTTTTTTATTTTTTTAAATATAAATAGCCAATATCATTGGTAGTAAAATCTTATGTGTGTGTTTGTGTGTGTACATGTGTGTTTTATTATTCTTCTTTTACTACCCATTTATTAGTGGAAAACAGGGCCTTTGTTTGGAATTATTGGGAGGTTTTTACAGTACAGGATAATTTAAGAAGAAATAGGATAATTATGGTCACCAAGTAGCTGACTGTCCAACGATTTCTTTCACTAGGCAACTTTACCTTGGCATATTTCAAAGAAAAAGAAAGGTACTTTTGCCCTTAGATTGACAGTCTTTTTAAAAATTCTTCATTTTTTATGTTATGTATTACTCCTGCAGTTTCCTTTTCAGTATAATAAATGCAGTCAATCATTTAGTGGGAAAATTGTTTCTTTAAGCATATGTATATCTTGGGAATAACTATATGTAAACAGACAATTGCAAGCCTCTTTCCAATACTCAGTTTAGCTTGGTAAAATTAACATGGTAACTAAAAACTTCATATCCTCCTAGTCTTATTTTCTGTCTAGCATACATTTTTTTTTTAAATCACTATTTTTTTTTATTTTTCCTATTTTATTTTTTACAACTCAATCTAGAAGCATTTTTGTGATTATCCTTATAACTGAGTAATTTCGTTATTTTCTGATGAAAACAAGTTATCCTTTAATTCTGCTTGATATGTCTACACACTATGTACATTTTGATTTAATTGCTTTCTTGGATACCATCCCAGATGACAAAATTTTTCTGAAGTAATGTATCAGAGGTCAGGAACATATTCTCAAGGTCTACTCAAGCAAGAATATTAGGTACTGAATTAAAATGTTATAAGTAAGTAAATTATCTAGTATGCTAGAAAGTGAAGGTGCTATGGGGAGAAAGGAGGAAAAAAGAATAAAGTAAAGAGGATAAGGAGTGTTTTGACAAATATTTGGGATTTTTAAGTAGGGCAGCTGTTGAGAAGGCAAGATTTGTGCAAACTTTGAGAGATAGAGAAGAGATAAAAGTAGATTACAAGTAGATGAAATAAAGACCTTAACTCAGAAGAATGCCCAGAATCTTTGAGAAACAACAAGGAGACCATTGTGACTGAAGTAGAATAAACTAAGGAAAAAGTAAGAAAAAAAAAAACTTCAGACACTGCGTGGGAGGCCAGATCATGTGAGGATTTTTGACATTTACAGTCAGTTATGCAGGATTAGAGAAATGGAATGGCATCATGTTATTTATAAATATTTTTTAAAAGAATGACTCCATCCTCAGTATTAAGAGAAAATTTGGGGTACTAAAGCAGAAACTGCTCTTTTCAGCTGTTCGAGTAGGGTATGGACCATGGTGTTAGCATGGATTTCCACCATGGATTGAATATGGGGTTTAAGGTGTGGGGTAAGAATGAGACAAAGAATCCTGTAGGAATCCTATATTTTTGGCTTGGTGGTATTATCATCAACTGGGAAGAAAGAATGAGATTAAGAAAGATGAGAATATCAGGAGTTTAATATTTAACATATTACATTCGATATCTTAAGTATTCTGTTATATATAGATTTATGTATTGGTTTGGGAGAAAGAGGGTTAGAGACATACACATTTTGGATTTGTTTGCATATGTAGTAATTATTTAAAGCTCTTGGGCAGGAAGAGATTACCCAAAGAGTAAGTATAAAGAGCAGGGAAAGAAAAAGAACTGAGTTCTGATGCAGTGGATAAGAGGAGGGAGCAGCAAAGGAGCTACCAGTGAGATAAGATGTGAGATCCAGAAAACCTATTGGAGGAAATACATCAAGAAGGAAGACGTGATACATTGTTTCAATGCTAAGAAATACTTAAATTACCTGGATTTGGATTAGGATGCTTTTCTGTCACCTTGGTAACCTAAGTAGATGATGTCTGTGTAGGTGAAGTTAATCTAATACATGGAGAAGATGCAGTTGATGCATGTGAATTACTAAATCTCAACTTCTTAGGGAAAATTTATACCCTCTAAAACCTATACATTTGTTTCTTCTTCGCAGTCTCAAAGAGATTTGAATGATTCCGCCTTTCTCCTGGGATAGCTAATGGCCTAGTTTGGAAATGTGGATTTAAAAAAAATAAGGAGAGACAGACAGACAGGCAGAGACAGAGGAAAAGAAAATTTCTTCCTGTAGTAGAAATGTTTTCTAATATTTTCAACCATAAAAAATTTGACTCACTTGTAAATACTTGGTTAATTCAACAACCATTCTCTGTGGGACTAGAAAACGTCTTAGGTGCTGATGGTAAATTGATGAACAATTTAAGAGTAGCTGACCTCAGGGAGTACACTAATGGAGGAGGTGATATCAAACAAACAATTTCACAAAGATATTCTTAAATATGTAACAGTTTGTAAATACTTGCAAAGATTGGCTTAAAGACAATATGGAGATAAAATGTTTCTAATGTCAATATAATTCATCATAAAATACTGACTACAAAACAGTAACCGTCAAGATATGGGATAATTAGCCTTGAGATTATGGACAGGCTTCAAATGATCCAAGTCTCCGAAACTACATGCAAAATCTTGTGAGTGTGTGAACAAGCAGTTGCCCCAGTGAGTAGGCTGATAGCTATCATCTACTGCCAAACAGTCCTTTGACCTCAAAAGTTTATGAACAATACTCCACATGAATGATAAAATGCTATTTCAAACATCCTGCAGTTTCTAAATAGCCAGATGTTTGGAAGCATGAGGCTACATATATGGATGACTGACTAAATTTCAGATTCATATGGATGTTTAGACAGCAAGTACTCTGTGTAAGAAATGCAAATTAGCTCATTAGTTTGGAGATAAAGCAATTAATGCCGGAATATGACCAAGCATTAAGATTCAAAGGGTGGAATGAGGATAAAAGTCCTCCTTTCTTGAAGGTTGATGGGCTTTGTTTAAGATTTTGTAAGGGACATAAGTCAAGAGAATAATAACTTCAGTAGGATATAATTAAATAACCACTTTCATCAAACTTTATGTTAAATCTTAAGGTAGGCACATAGATACTAACAAATTGATAAACATACTTTATTTATAGCTATGGAAATTGTGTAATACACAATACAGAATTTTTAAGAATACAGAGCAGAAAAAAAACTTGAGGTTCTATTTAGTTCTGTTTCCCAACTCTACCCCCATTTTACCAATGGGAAAACAGGGTATCTTCATTAATTTACTTATCCACAAATATTTATTACTTGCCTGCTCTATACATGTCACTGTTCTAGGAGAGAGGGTAAAAGCAAAGAGAGGCAAAGTACAGATTCAGGTTCCTTTCTAAATTTAGTAGCTGGAGATTCCTCCTTGACTACTTTTAATCATTATAACTTAGAAGTTCTGGTTTTTGAGAAGGGTGGCAGAGATTATCTTGTCTGCTCAGTGTACCTTCTTGATTGAATGTTTCGAAGACATTCCTTAAGCCCCAAAGTCTCCCATTCCTTCTTCAAAGATATAAATACATTTCCCCTAAATAAAATGTTATAATATTTCCACTCTTCACCCAAACCTAACCTTTAAATTTTTTTGAATTGGTTTTTCTCTATAGTCATTTGATTTTGTGTGTGCGTGTGTGTGTGTGTGTGTGTGTGTGGTTTGAATTCTTCAGCTTATTATGGTTCAGCATGAATCACAGCTGGCAGGTGGTCACAAAAGCTGGTGCAACAAAACTAATGGAGCTGGAAATTAGTACTTTATCAGAAGATCTGGCCTGTTAATCTTCCTTTGAAATTATTTATTTGCTCTGTATAAAAATCAGACTCTTCATTAGTTATATACATTTTTGAAAATATTTAATTAATAATATTTTTATTGCTATTGAATTACGGTCTTTACTCAGGATGTAAAAACAAAGCAGAACAAAATGCACGTGGAACATTGACTTAGCAGGTTGGTTATGAGGGAGAAGCTCGGTTCTGTCACCTCATCACACTCCAGATATAGGACTTTCTTTTCTGGAGTCTCAGGATTACTTTTTAGTGAAACTTCCCATGTAGCAATCAGTTAATCCTCATGATTAAACTTAAATATAACCTTCACAACTATAGAAAACTTTGAGAAAACTGAGTGATGTATTTTCTCTTTTTTACTGAGAAGGCCACTTGGTATCATCTTGTGGGTAATTTTCAAGGACAACAAGCAAGAAAGTGATTAGGGTACAGTGCCTAATACTGTAGTAATAGTCTTTGTGTCTTAATACCGAAGATCTAATCCTTCAGCCCATCCAGGCAAAAAATAATAATTTCTCAATATTTTTCCACATAAAACAGATCAAATAGTCTACATTATGGTCTATTACTGATTGAATACATTTTTATTCAATTATGTGAAGTGAACATATATCTAAGAGTTTTTTTCAAACAGAAACAATCTAAGAAAATATTTTTTATATGTCTTAGATGTTTTACTCACAAATATTTTAATCATTTTGTTAATGCATTTATAGAAATTTTACTATAGTTATGTTTAATATCTTATGAATATCTTAAATCCTAAATACCTGTTTATGTACCACTGAGAGTTCCAGAAATTCAGACATAAACTCATCAGGGAAACAGATGAGAGCTTACAGGTTGAGGAACACATTTTCTAAAAGATTTATAGTGAACAGTCTGGCCTCTAGGCTGCTGACTTATTTTTACATTAAATCTTTTAAAATTCTGAGTTTGCAATAGGACTCAATTTGGTGGGGACAGAACTTGATTGGTGCTTTAATTATGAGTGATTTGAAAATACAATTTTTAAAAATATAAAGATAATCCACATTTTGGTAAATGACAATAGAAAGAGACATAAATTGCATTTTTTTGTCACTCTATTTTGCAAATCAAATATTTGCCACCCTATAGTAAATTACTTGCAGCAGCATGTTATTCAGAATATATTATAGCCTTAATATAGAAAAAAATCATGCAGATCTCTGTTATGGGGTAAAGCTTCTAAAGAAATATCAGTACTGAGAACTCTTAGCTCTCTACATGAAATTCTAAGCTTATAAATCACCTTCTTCATATGATATCCTTTATCTGCTTCACTTGTTCCTTAGATTCTATTTGGCTACCATATTCTAAAGAGAAAAACTCATGTGTATTTTTCCAGTAACAAAATTAAAGCCTAAAAATAATATCTGTGGAGGGGTTTTGAAAATTGTAAATCATCAACCATATAAATGTTTTCGTTTTTAATTATTAACTGATAAGAGTAAACATGTATCAACAATCAAGATGTTTTCAGAGTAAAATGCTAACACCTCTTTGAGGAAAAAAGACAAATATAGTAATATATGTAAGTTTGTATTGTGAACATGTTAAGTTATAGGTGTCTTACTCCTGTTTAGTTCCCAAGGGTTAAATGGAGGGAAAAAAATAATAAGAGTTACAGAAAGTGTAATAAATAGACAATTTTCTTTTTAAGGTCAGGGAGAAAATTAGCCATAATTTTGCCTTAGAGTGGAGGTGGTAAAAATGCATTGTTATTTTAAAAGTTTAGTAGTTCCTCTTTTGTACTCTTTATGATAGGGAATTAAAGACATACCAAAAAAAGATACCAAATATCAACTAATAAAATTAAAATTTTCTTAATCTTTACAGACTTATCTTTTACATCTGAGCAGTTCAATATTTGGGGGAGATTGTACAAATTGTAAAATATTTTTTAAATATTAGGTGGAATAACTCTGTCTCCTGATTCTTACATGTCTCAGTGATTATATGTGTATGGATGTGTGATATTTTTAAATTCCTGGAAATGAACCATTATGCATTGGGCCTAAGACATGGGAAAAGGATGGCTTGACATTCTGTTTCCTCTCGGAAATGGAATCTTTCTTCTCTACAACAGGAAAGATGAAAAAATTAAGTTCTCTTTGGGTGCATGAGAAAAAAATTCAGGAAGAAGTACCATAATAAAAATAGTATTTCGTTTCCAAATATTTGAAAATGAATGCTATCTAAATAATAATTGGCAAAATTTTTCCTAATATTCATTAAAATGTTTATTATTTAGTTTCAGAGAATATTGAGGGTGCTTAGCATTGCCCCTGAATCTTCTGACTTGTCTTTTTTTGATGTATCCTATCAAAATGAAAAATGTTACTTTAAATAAGGCATGTTCATTTAAGTGTTTAACTTTTAAGTTGGGAAAACTGCAGTTAAAGATATACAGATTTCTTTATTTTCATGAGCAATTAACTCTGTTATTGGAAGAAGATTGAAATCTATATTACTGAAAAACCAAAAACCAAACACAAAAATGAGACCAAACAAAAACAGCAATAGAAACAAAATATAATAATTTTGTATTCTCCTTTGGAGTTCCTTCTGCGAACTCCAAACAAGAAATTAATAATTTTTTAGATTTAAAAGGAAAACAAAATATGCAATATTCATATTGACTTTCCTTTAATTACAAAGCTTAAATAATGACAGTTTCTTTAGTATATTTGGAAAAATCATAAAACAGATTTGTATTATTATTGTTGTGTTACATATCTTTTAAATTTTTGTTATCTAATAGGTTTACATTGACAAAAATTAATTTATAATTGCAAAGCTGCCCATGATGTAACAATGGAACAAAATTATGAAATGTTAGAACAAGCCTTGGGCAGAGCCAAATCACTGTGAAAAACCATCATTTTTGCCACTCAACTTCTAAAATGAATCTCAGAAATGAACCATTCTTTAACTCCTATAGATTCTTCCCCGTCATGGTAACTGGAGAAGGATAAATAGCTTTCTGGTGATATCCTACATAGAGTTTAGGTCAGTGCCTTTTCTCAGAACCATGAATTTCTAGGGCATTGTAACTTCTCTCTGAACACTATAGACTACATTCTTGGCAGCTCTAACAATCTTTCCTATGATACGAATTTAAGATGCAGGTTTGCATAAATTTTTTAGAGATAACAAAAATAGCACATAATAGTACTCTAGACATAATACAACAAATTTTATTTTCTAATTAGGGGTACTGAGTGTAGGACGCTGAATGCATTACATGAGAAAGGTTGGAAAAATCCCTGTTTCTTATCCTAGGATATCTTGTTGGATCCTTCTGCTCAATGTTTAAAGTAATTACTATTTTAAATAGAAGATGCTTAGGATAAAAGTAAATATCAGATAAATAAGCAAATAGTGAGTATGTAATCCTTACTGTGATATCACCAAATAGGCAAAGCAAAGGGCAGTGGGACAATGAGTTTCCCATTTATTCATTCATTTATTCATTCACCAAGAAAGCCACTAGGGAAATGTTAATCTTATTAAGAACACTACATTGAAAGACTAGAATAAAAATGGCTAAATTTTATGTACTTAATAATGGATAACTTCGGGGAGCCTACGTAAGTTTTTTTTTTTTTTTTTAATTTTAAATTTATTTATTTATTTATTTTTGGCGTGTTGGGTCTTCGTTTCTGTGCGAGGGCTTTCTCTAGTTGTGGCAAGCGGGGGCCACTCTTCATCACAGTGCGCGGGCCTCTCACTATCGCGGCCTCTCTTGTTGCAGAGCACAGGCTCCAGACGCGCAGGCTCAGTAATCGTGGCTCACGGGCCCAGTTGCTCCGCGGCATGTGGGATCTTCCCAGACCAGGGCTCGAACCCGTGTGCCCTGCATTGGCAGGCAGATTCTCAACCACTGCGCCACCAGGGAAGCCCCTATGTAAGTTTTAATGGTTCTGTGAGGCAATAATTTTTTTTTTTAATCCATATATTGGTATTTCTACCTGGGTCATTTACAATGATTTCAAATTTTCAAAAAAGTCAAAGATTAGTCCTAAGTTGACTCTTAATATTATTTAGATTGTTCTCATGTGATAAAGCTAAGGCATTGCACTCAACTTCACACACCCATTTAATATATGTATGAACACCATATAAACACACACACACACATATACACACACTCAAACACTGGGTCATATTAGAATCAATAAAAAGGAGTATCATTCTACCTAATTTGCAAATGTTATTCACTATACCTATAATCCACAATCTCCCTAAATGTAGAGCTATCTAGATATATAGGATGAGGCTTTAAGCATAAATAAGTAAATTTTAATTGTATTAAGTTTACATTTACTATCAGTTTTATTATTGATACCATCTTTACCAGGTTTTCCATTGGCATGTATCAATGGAGGTTTTTTGTTTGTTTGTTTGTTTCTTCCTCTCAGATTCTACAATTTACTTTTAACATTAAACATGTTTTCAGGAAAGTGGCTAAGTCTGCTGCCAGTTATTATGAATTTCTATAATAATAACAAACCATTATAAGGTCTATTTAAGCTGATGTTCCATTTCTATTTATTAATAAGGCAGTGATATGCAGGAAAAATATATCTTCAAGGGAAATTCAGTACATTGGGAAAAATAATTTTATATGTTAAAACCAAACAAAAATCAACCTGATAACATAAAACTTTGTTCGAAAATTCATTTGCTTGAGTATAAAATTGATACAATGTTAAGATCTTAAATTCTTTGAGTTGCTCTTTTTTTTCAAAATAATCAAAATAGGCCCAAAGTCATTATGCCCAACTTTTTAAGCTATTTCAAACCCACATATCCAAGTAGTTAGGACATTTTCTGACTTCATATTTTGTTTTTAAATTAAGTTTTAAAAGCTGGGAGAGAAGGGATGTTCATTTTTCTCTTTCATCTGATTTTTTTGTGTTAATTTCTTTCTTTCAATGTGATCCACACAGATACTAAACTCAGAGGTCTGACAAGCGGTGGAGTTTTAACTGTGGTATTATATATTTTTCATAGATGCATATTACTTAAAATAGCAAAAATGTTTTCTTTGAGTACTAACTGACAGTTATAATTATATATAAAATTATCATGTCAAAATGTCCTCTTGGAGTGACATCAACATCATGGCAACATAAGACTTCCCTCCTTCTTACCCCTGCTTTTAGCAACTAAAATTTGGCATCCATCATGGATAAAAGAGTCTCTGTGGAAGTTGTGGAATCTAGCACCATATGCTAAAGGACCCCAGAGGAGTCTCACCCACCTGTGCATCAGCTAATATGCAGATAGACTTTAGTATGGGCCGTGGAACCAGCAAGAGCCTGTGAACTGGTCTCAGCCCCTCTCTACCACAATTGAGGTACCTGGAGATCACTGACTTGGGAAGACACCCACAGACAAGAAAGCCTTTGTAGAATTCCAGGTTTCCTGAGGAGACATTCCAGAACTTCATTGAAGCAAAAAAAAAAAAAAAAAAAAAGTCCCCCCAAAACAAACAAACAGAGATTTTATACATTGGAGAGGGTAAGAGGAACTTTGCAAGCACTGCATCACCCCCAAGGTGACAGAATATAGGGCTGAACTAGCTGGCTGCCACCTCTTCCACAGGGGAGAGAGCACATGTCTCTAATTGCAGATAACATGATATTTATGTAGAAAACCCTGTAGACTCCATCGAAAAACCACTAGAACTAATAAAGAAATTCAGTAGAGTTGCAGGAGACAATTCAATACACAAATTAGTTACATTTCCATACAATAATAACAAACTGTCAGAAATAGAAATTAAGAAAACTATTTGTTTATAATTGCATCAAAAAGAATAAATACCTGGGAATAAATTTAACTCAGGAGGTAAAGGAACTGAGCATTGAAAACTATAAGATACTGATGAAAGAAATTGAAGATGACTCAAATAAATGGAAAGATTTTTCCATGCTCATGGATTGGAAGAATTAATATTGTTTAAATGTCCATTCAATGCAATTCCTATGAAAACCCCAAAGACATTTTTTTTTTTTTACAGAAATAGAAAAAACAATCCTAAAATTTGTATGGAACCACAAAAGACCTTGAAAAGCCAAAGTCATCTTGAGAAAGAAGGACAAAGCTGGAGGCATCACAATTCCTGAGTTTAAAGTATATTACAAAGCTATTATAATCAAAGCAGCATTGTATTGGCATAAAAGCACAGACATAGCTCAATGGAACAGAATACAGCCCAGAAATAAACTCATACATATATGGTCAATTAATTTACAACAAAGGATGCAAGAGTATATAACGGGGAAGGGGTATTCTCTTTAATAAGGAGCATTGGGAAAGGTGGATAACCACAGAAAATGCAGAAAAATGAAACTAGACCACCTTCTCACACTCACAAAAATCAAATTGAAATGAATTAAAGACTTGAAACTGTAAAACTCTTAGAAGAAAACAGGAAAAAACCTCTTTAACGGTGGTCTTGACAAGAGCTTTTTGCATATGACATCAAAGGCACAAGCAACAAGAGAAAACATATCAAGTGAGACTGCATCAAATATAAAAGTGTCTGCACAGCAAAAGAAGCCATCAACAAAATGAACAAGCAGCCTAAGGTATAAGAGAAAATATTTGCAAATGATATATATGATAAGGAGTCAACATCCAAAATATACAAAGAACTCATACAACTCAATAGCAAAGAAATCAAACAACCCAATTTAAAATTGGGCCCAAAAACTGAATATACATTTATTCCAAAGAAGCCGTTCAAATAGACAAGAAGTACATGAAAAGCGTGTAGTCATCAGGGAAATGAAAATCAAAGCCACAGTAAGGTATCACCTCTGACTTATTAGAATGCAATCATCAAGAAGACTTTTGTGGAGAAGAGGAATCCCTTATGTATTGTTGGTAGGACTATAAATTGCTTTAGCCACTATGGAAAACAGTATGGAGATTTCTCAAGAAAGTAAGAATAGAAATACACTGTGACCCAGTAATTCCACTTCTGGGTATACATTCAAAGGAAGTGAAAACAGGTTATCAATAAGATATCTGCACTCCATATTTATGCATAAGTATTCATGATAACCAAGATATGGAAGCAACCTAAGTGTCAGCTGATGAATGGAGAAAGAAGACAGGGAGTATTATTCAGCCATAAGGAGAAGTAAATCCTGCCATTTGCAACAAAATGCATGGATCTTGAGGGCATTATGCTAAGTGAGATAGGTCAGACAGATACAGTGCTGTATCTTTTATATATGAAATTTTAAAAAGCCAAATTCATTGTAAAAGAGAGTGGAATGCTGGTTACCAGGGGCTGGGGTATGGGGAATTGGGAAGATGTTATTACAATGGTACAAACTTGCAGCTAGAAGATGAATAAGTTCTGGGGATCTAATGATAACTTTGAGATTGTAGTCAACAATACTGTATTATATACTTCAACACTGCTAAGACACTAGATCTTAAATGTTCTCACTACAAAAAAGAAATGGTCATTATGTGATATTATAGAAGTGTTAGCTAACGCTATGGTGATAATCATATTGTAATATATAAATATGTCAAATCAACATATTGTACACCTTAAACTTACACAATGTAAAATGCTTTTATATCTCTATAAAAAATTACATAAAATATAAAGCTCTTTTTTTTTCTCAAAAAAGAAATCTATCTACTGGATGTAAGGACAACAAATGATTCATCCAAACTGAAATGTGGGCAAAAATTAAGTAGAAAACACTGGTAGGAAAATGAAATGCAAAAGCCACATTTATGTTTAGCCACTAGTCCACTCCCACTAACTTCTCTCGCGTCATCATTTTCCTCCGGAAATTCAGGGTTCACATCGACAACAACAGTACACCTATGAATTATTAGAAAAGTGAGGTAAAAATGTGGGGCAAAGACCAGCCTGGGAAAAGCTACAAAACTATAAAAAGTTGTTTCTGATGTCCTCCCTTCCTCCTTCTCTACCACCTCAGTTTTTCTACTGTACATCCTCTTTCCTTCAAAACAAAACAAAACAAAAACAAAGCCTCATTTTTATAACTTCAATAGTTGAATAGCAGGTAGTGTCATTTTTGCCTCCTGTTATTGACTGTGTGTTAGAAATCTGTCTACTCTTTTAGATTAATAAAAAACATGTAATGCAAAATGTCTATTAACATTAACCTAGAATCAGCATTCGGGATTTAGATCTTTAATTGAAGTTTCTTTTCATTTTCAAGCTATTCTGTCAAATATGGATGAGGCATTTTATTGTTGTAAATGCAAATGCTTGTTCTGTATGGTACATGAAAGGTCAAAGCAATTTATATCTGCTTCTTCAAAATATTTTACTTCAAGGAGATCCCTTGATTAATATTTTATTCAAATAGATTTATTTCATAAATTTCATTTTTTGGAACTTTGCCCCTTCAGGTTTACCTGGCTCTAAGAAATTACATTCTGCGACTTCTCCTGAAATAGCAAAATGTCAGGGGCGGGAGGTGGCTGTCAACGTGATCATAAAACCTGAAGAGTTCTGATATATCTCAGATAAGCATCCAGGCTTACCTGTGATTATCAGCTTTGAATTAAACACCTGATCTTTTACCAATCCTTAGCACAAAACACACTGTATCATGCTTTTCTCTATTTAGGTATCTATTACATATTAGATATGCTTTTAAATTTTAAAGAAGTAGTAAATAACTTGATTTTGAATGAGCATGCTTGATATGGTAAATTTTTAATAAAATGCAGAAATTTAAATACACACTTTTGATAGATTTACTATTTGTAAAATTCTAAGTAAATAGTTATAATGCTCCTGTTTCTTTGTGAAGTGATGTATGTTTGGACAAAAAGTGCATTTATTGCTTAAGGAAATGAGTAATATAACCAGAAGAAGGAGTAAAAAATTAAATGGTCAATGACACACTAAATTCCAAGTATAGTTGTATTACTATTCCTATTTTACAAATAAGTAAAATTGAGGCTCATGCAGGGTAAGTATTCTCAAAGGATAAAGTTTTCACTGAGTCAAAGTTTATTTACAATAATAATGATTATTAACACAATCATTATCAACATGAAAATGATGTTAGCTACTATTTATTGAGACATATTATATCTGAGGGAAAATACCAAGGGATTTATGCACATTATCTCATACTCCTCCAATGAACCAAGAATGTAGGTATAATTATTTGTAGAGTGATTTTATAACCCACATTGTATGACCAGTTGCATGCACTGTTTTGAATTGACTCAAGATCCCAAGGTCTTAATCATTAAAATAAGTTTCTAGGTATTATACTGACAAACATGATACATAAAATGAGAGATACGTTTCTAAAAAGTGTCCTCATGTTTGAGAATATACAATGGTTTCGAGATTAATAAATGTATGAGAACTCTTTGACAAGTAGATGTTCTTCAGAATACAAAGGTGATTAAAATAAAATGAGAATGAGATCAGGAAAACATTCAGATACAGTGTGACTTCAACTTTTGTGTATGAAAAGGTGGCTGGGTAGCAGCTTTATAATGTTATTTTTTAAACTTAATTTCACACCTAAGACAACTATGCAGAATGCATAAAACACAAAAAGAACAATTTAAAACATTGGAAATCACCTAATCAACCATAACATAGTGTGTCAAGATCTCAGAGTAAAAGCAAGTGCAATGAAATGAGCCATATTCTAAGACCCTGTTGTCTTATTTGTGGCAGGGGCATGGGAGACTGATAGAAAGCTGAATCTTAGAGCACATGGCTCTGTGATGTGATGGAATTATTACATCTTCTCTGTAGGAATATCCAGAGCCTGTGACAGCAATCACACACGATGACAGGTTTGGAATTTTGACTAGGAAGCAGCATCAAATAACATAAAACCAAATTGAAAAACAGGCAGTATAAACTGAAACATAATTGATACTGACAATGAAAGGTATCAAACATGATCATTATGATAATAACTATGATTAATATATTAAGGAAAGGAGACTAAAAATAGAGAATTTCCCCAGAGAACGTGAATATATTAGAAAAGGACATCCTAGAAGTGAAAAATAAAATAACTAAGCTTAAGTATTATAGAGATGGGATTAAAGAGCAGAGTACATACAATGGAGAATTGGTAAAGTGGAAGTTATATCAGTACAAAATACCTGGAGTAAAGCATAAATAGGGAAACATCTTTATAAATACAGAAAGACGTGTCAAACCATAATGGAGCATGATGGAAAAGTATAGTGTATATGTAATTTGTTATAAAAGAATAGACCTGAGCAGAGAATTTTCTAAAACTGTTGAAAAATATCAATCTACACATTCAAAAGGCTCTATGAAGCCCAAGCTTGATAAGTACAACAAAAAACACACTAAATATAACCTAGCAAACTGCTGAAAATCAAAGACAAAAAATATTAATAACTGCCATATGAAAAAAATACACTTTCTTAGTAAAGAAACAGTTGAAACTAACTTTTGATTTCTCAAAAGAAACCATGTAAGCATGAAAACAAAAAAAGACACCTTTTTGTGCTGAAATAAAATAATTGTCATCCTAGAATTCTGTAGACAGTGAAATTGTTTTTTTTTTAATTTAGCAAATGAAAACTGACATTTTTCTGACAGAGGCCTGGACTAAAAGAAATGCTAAAGTAAAACAAGGTAAATTATGTTAAATGAATTACACCAACACAAGAAGGAAGGAAAAGTAACAGAAAATATTATGTCAGTAAATATTAAGGAATATACAATTTTAAAACCATAACTTTAAGAGATTAAAATATATGCATAATTAAAATATATCAAGACAATAGAAAAATATGGTATATGGTAAATAGAGGTTGTGTAAAATCTTGCATTTTCTTAGAAGTAGTAAAAGTACATATTTAAGGTTGACTACAAGTAGGGTATCCATTCTAATCACTAAGGCAAGCACTGAGAAAATATTAATAAACATTAATAACAAGTTAAAAGTAAATATCTCAACAAAGTACTTAAGACAATAAATAAGAAAGAACAAAACCAGAAGAGACACAAAGAAAACAAAGAGTAACTGGGCAGATAGAAGAATTTATATTAAACATAAATAAATGTCAATCAAATAATTTTTAAAATGATGATCAAAAAACTAAAAATAAAAACAAAAAGAGCAAATGAAGCTTGAATTAGAATGCACAAGAGCCATTCTCCAAATAGAATACCAAAAAGTAGAAACTATACATATACAAACGCACACACACAAACACACATGACTTAGACAAAAACACTAAATAAATGTGTGGCTTTATTAACATGCAAAAGTAAACTGTAAAGCAAGAAACAATACCACTGAAAGAGTGGCATGATTTTAGGTGCTACAGGCAACAAGATTTGCATATAAACTGGATGAGAATGACAGACAAACAGAGAATCAAGGATGACTTCAAGGTGTTAGGTTAGAATAAATTAAAAAATGGAGTCTTCAACTAATGAGCAGCAATATGGATAGAGCAAGTTTGGGGGAAAGATCAGATCAGATGAGTTTGTGATGCCTGTTAAACATACAAGGAGAGATATCGAGTAGGAATTTGGATATACACTTTGGATTTCAGAGGAAAGGCTAGGGTTTGAGGTATATATTTGGGAGTGATCAGCACCTACCTAATATTTAAAGTCACAAGGCTAGAGATCATCAAAAGGACAATTATAGATAGAAAAGAGAAGAGATGTAAGACCTGAGAGCTCTGGAATCCTCCAAGGTTAAAAGTTTAGAGGTATTGCACATCAGTCCTATGGGCTTCGTGGATGTCTGGAAAAGGCTCGGGTTGTGGTTGACGCTCTTCAACAACTCAATGCACAGCTGAGAAGTGACTGTCATCCTCCATGTAGCCTGGTAACAGAAGTCCTTACACTACCAGGTCCATTGTCTCATCTGAGAAATCCCTTGACCCTTAGTGTCCATACTAATAGCCTTCCCTATACAAGATGTTACTTCTACCACTATACTCATCCCCTGATGATTATATACCTTTGAAAGCAGAGGTGTTTGTGACCATTGTCTTCAGGATGGCTACACAATGACCACAAAATGTCTCATTTGAGCAGTGAATTACACACACTAACGAAATCCTTTTAAACATTCCTATGGGTCAATAAGCAAAGAACCATCTAATCAACCAATGAACAAAAATATAAATAAAAACAGAACAAAAAGTTAAGGACTGTCAGTGAGTGAGAATGTAGCTTTACGTATGTAACTGATGAGTTTGGTTCAGTGGAAATGGAAAAACCAAGCATGGAGTAATTTTCACACCAGAGTCTGAGTGCATTACTCTGCCACACAGTTATTCACCCTACTGACCCTGTAGATAGGTCTTTCACCCTGTGTGTTCTATTGCTGATGATCAAAGATTTGAAATTAATTTTAACAGCTATGTTTCTATTGTTAGTACCTTTAAGTCTGTCATAAATTCCTTTGATGACTGTCAGAATAACTTGCATAATCATAGTTCAACATACATCATTTTATGTATAATTATAATAATTTCTCTTCCATTAAAATGTCTTACAAACGAAGAACAGAAATCTAGTTCATGATGTGTAAATGAGTATGTTTTCTTATATTCCTTCACCAAATCCAACTGAAACAACTGAAAGGATATAAAATAGAACTATTTACAGAGTATGAGGCAAATCAGGAAATGTGTCATTAATGGAACAAAACAATGAGAAATTAATCTAAGACACAAAGCAGGTGAAATCAGATCAATATAAAAGTATAAAAATATTGGGCATCTTTCAAAGATATACAGGTGAAAATCAGGACAACAGAAAATCCAGATTCCACAGAAGAATTTTTGAATATCTATACTATCAGGTGCTAACAAATTGGGAAAAAGGAATGGAATGTAGGTCTTCAGTACAGTTATTAAATTATTCTGTCACAACTACTGTAGTTTCTAGTCCTCAGGGTCGTTGACCCCAGTATTTGTTCTAAGACTGAAGCCCGAGGAGAGATGACTGAAGATTTTGCCAGAGGAAACTGCCAGAGTGCGGGGTCTTGTTGGAGAAATGAAGCAGTTCCCCTAGGTGATGTTTGATCTCTTCAGCAAATGAACTCAAACCCAGGAAGCAAGCCTCCCATATATTCAAAAGGAAATATAGATACTTCTTGGCCTCATACCCATCTCTGATTCCTTCTTTACAGTAGCCAAGGAACTATAATCAGTGTACATATGTACATAGCCATTCACCTGTTACTCCATAGAGAGTACATGTTTTTTAAAAGCCCAAGACATTCACAAAAAAGGAAATGTGTAATAATAAAACAAAAAAACCTCTAAAACTAAAAATACATACTAGAATGGCAACAAGAATACATAATCGTTTTATGTAATGGTTTTCATCTATAAAATTTCAAAGCTGAAATTATAGAAATTATAGGCTGTTTGAACTAATTTATATTAAAAAATCTAGGGATGCTACTGGCCCAAAAATGCCTTTATGCAAAATAAGAAAAGGTGCTCGTTCCTGAAAGCAATGTTTTTGACATTATTATGTGTCACACAATGTTAATATATTACTGAACTTGGGAAGAGCAAAACTGAAGGGGTCTCCCCATTTCTGCAGTGTTAGGTGACCATGAACAGTGTCAGCCTGAAAAGGAAATAAGAGAAAAAGGACTATGGAAGGTGTCGGAGAGGCCCTGATTCTAGGATTCAATGGGTAGCTTCCTGCTTAAATTCACCCAAAGAGTTTTTAAGAATAAAAACAATAAACAATATAAACTTTGAGAATCAGTGTCCTGAGCCCTGGTTGTGAACCTGGGGAAGTTGCTTCTGTATAGCACACTCCTGTTTGATTAGTCTCTTCCCAGGGGAGCCAAGGGTGAGAATCCAGGGCTCTGAGAAATAAGTTGACTGGGAAAGAAACCCCATGAGATACCCAGAAAGCAGTAAGGACAAGATGTGGCTGTAGGTAGGTCTGTGTGCCCATCACCAGCTATTTGTGTTCTTGTGGGTTTATTTAGGAGGAAGCTTTCCTCTTCTCCAGGACTCTGCTGGGAAACCAAAGCTGTGTTTCCTCACACACTCTCATATAAGTTACCACCTGAGATGTGAATAGCATGCACCCAGATGGTACATTACCCTGCAGAGCATAACTTGTACAACCAAAGGTGCCCTGTCAGAACCCAGTGAATGGGATCAAAGCAATGTTGGAGAATCCAAAGCCTTAAATATATTTAATAATAAGAAAACAGGTCTAAAAATTAATGAATTCAACTGCCAACTAAAGTATAACCATTCAAAGTAGGTGAATAGGGAAATTTAAGGTAAGTCCAGTAATCAGATGAAAAACAAATAAAAATCTGTAGATGATAAAAGAAAGACTGTGTTTAAGTCTAATAAAATGCAAATATGATTAGGATGTATGCTAACAGATTGAGGTGATTAAACATAACTACATTTTATACAGCACATTAATGTTTATCAGTAATTTGAAAAAAAATTGAATGATCAAGTAAATTTCAAAAAAATTGCTAATGTTAAGTCATGGGGATTATTTAACTTGAATAGGCTTTATTTTTCTTTTAATTTTTATTGGAGTATAGTTGATTTACAATGTTGTGTTAGTTTCAGCTGTACAGCAAAGTGAATCAGCTATATGTATACATATATCCTCTCCCTCTTGGACCTCCCTCCCACCCCCACATCCCACCCATCTAGGTCACCAGAGAGCACTGAGCTGAGCTCCCTGAGTTACACAGCAGGTTCCCACCAGCTATCTATTTTACACATGGTAGTGCACATACATCAATCCCAGAGTCCCCAATCATCCCAGCCCTCCCTCCTCACCCCATGTCTACACATTCATTCTCTACGTCTATGTCTCTATTCCTGCCCTGCAAATAGGTTCATCTGTATTATTTTTCTAGATTCCACATGTATGGGTTAATATATGATATTTGTTTTTCTCTTTCTGGCTTACTTCACTCTGTATGACAGACTCTAGGTCCATCCATGTATCTACAGATGACCTGATTTCATTCCTTTTAATGGCTGAGTAATATTCCATGGTATGTATACATACCATGTCTTCTTTATCCATTCATCTGTCGATGGACATTTAGGTTGCTTCCATGTCCTGGCTATTGTAAATAGTGCTGCAGTGAACATTAGGGTGCATGTGTCTTTTTCAATTATAGTTTTCTCAGAGTATATTCCCAGTAGTGGGATTGCTCGGTCATATGATAGTTCTATCTTTAGTTTTTTAAGGACCTCCATACTGTTCTCCATAATGGTTGTACCAATTTACATTCCCACCAGCAGTGCAAGAGAGTTCCTTTTTTTCCACACCCTCTCCAGCATTTATTGTTTGAGATTTTTTGATGTTGGTCATTCTCACTGGTGTGAGGTGATACCTCACTGTAGTTTTGATTTGCATTTCTCTAATAATTAGTGATGTTGAACATCTTTTCATGTGCCTCTTGGTCATCTATATGTCTTCTTTGGAGAAATGTTTATTTAGGTCTTCTGCCCATTTTTTGTTTTGGTTGTTTTTTTTTTTTGATATTGAGCTGCATGAGCAGTTTGTATATTTTGGAGATTAATGCCTTGTCAGTTGCTTCATTTGCAAATATTTTCTCCCAATCTAAGAGTTGTCTTTTTGTTGTGCTTATGGTTTCCTTTGGTGTGCAAAAGTTTTTAAGTTTCATTAGGTCCCACTGGTTTATTTTTGTTTTTATTTTTATTACTCTAGGAGGTGGATCAAAGAGATATTGGTGCTAATTATGTCAGAGAGTGTTCTGCCTATGTTGTCATCTAAGAGTTTTATAGTGTCAGGTCTTACATTTAGGTTTTTAATAGATTTTGAGTTTATTTTTGTGTATGGTGTAAGGGAGTGTTCTAATTGCATTCTTTTACATGTAGCTGTCCTGTTTTCCCAGAACCACTTATTGAAGAGACTGTCTTCTCCCTGTATATTCTTACCTCCTTTGTCATAGATTAGGTGACCATAGGTGCGTGGGTTTATCTCTGGGTTTTCTATCCTGTTCCATTGATCTATATTTCTGTTTTTGTGCCAGTACCATACTGTCTTGATTACTGTAGCTTTGTAGTATAATCTGAAGTTGGGGAGCCTGATTCCTCCAGCTCCATTTTTCTTTCTCAAGATTGCTTTGACTATTCGAGCTCTTTTGTGTTTCCATACAAATTATAAAAACTTTTATTCTAATTCTTTGAAAAATGCCATTGGTAATTTGATAGGGATTGCACTGAATCTATAGATTGCCTTGGGTAGTATACTTATTTTGACAATATTGACTCTTCCAGTCCAAGAACATGGTATAGCTCTCCATCTGTTTGTTTCTTCTTTGATTACTTTCATCAGTGTCTTATAATTTTCTGCATACAGGTCTTTTGCCTCCTTAGGTAGGTTTATTCCTAGGTATTTTATTCTTTTTGTTTGAATGGTGAATGGGATTATTTCCTTAATTTCTCTTTCTGATCTTTCATTGTTAGTGTAAAGGAGTGCAAGTGATTTTGGTGCATTAATTTTGTATTCTGCAACTTTACCAAATGCATTGATTAGTTCTAGTAGTTTTCTGGTGGCATCGTTAGGATTTTCTAGATATAGTATCATGTCATCTGCAAACAGTGACAGTTTACTTCTTTTCCAATTTGTATTCGTTTTATTTTTCTTCTCTAATTGCCATGGCTAGAACTTCCAAAATTATGTTGAACAATAGTGGTGAGAGTGGACATCCTTGTCTTGTTCCTGATCTGAGAGGAAATGCTTTCAGGTTTTCACCACTGAGAATGATGTTTGCTGTGGCTTTTTCATATATGGCATTTATTATGTTGAGGTAGGTTCCCTCTATGCCCACTTTCAAGAGAGTTTTTAACATAAATACGTGTTGAATTTTGTCAAAACCTTTTTCTGCATCTATTGAGATGATCATATGGTTTTTATTCTTCAATTTGTTAATATGGTGTATCACATTGATTGATTTGCACATATTGAAGACTCCTTGCATCCCTTGGATAAATCTCACTTTTTCATGTTGTATGATCCTTTTAATGTGTTGTTGGGTTCTGTTTGCTAGTGTTTTGTTGAGGATTTTTGCGGCTATGTTTATTAGTGATATTGGTCTGTAATTTTCTTTATTTGTAGTATCTTTGTCTGATTTTGTTGTCAGGGTGATTGATGGTGGCCTCATAGAATGGGCTTGGGAGTATTCCTTCCTCTGCAATTTTTTGGAAGAATTTGAGAAGGATGGGTGTTAACTCTTCTCTAAATGTTTGATAGAATTCTCTTGTGAAGCCATCTGGTCCTGAACTTTTTGTTTGCTGGAAGATTTTTAATCACAATCTCAATTTCAGTGCTAGTGATTTGTCAGTTTATATTTTCTATTTTTCCTGGTTCAGTCTTGGAAGGTTGTACCTTTCTAAGAATTTGTCCATTTCTTCCAGGTTGTCCATTTTATTGGCATGTAGTTGCTTGTATTAATCTCTTATGATCCTCTCTATTTCTGTGGTGTCAGTTGTAATTTCTCCTTTTTCATTTCTAAGTTTATTGGTTTGAATCCTCTCCCTTTTTTTTCTTGATGAGTCTGGCTAAAGGTTTATCAATTTTGTTTATCTTCTCAAAGAACCAGCTTTTAGTTTCATTGATTGTTGCTATTGTTTTCTTTGTTTCTATTTCACCTCTGATTTTTATGATTTCTTTCCTTCTACTAACTTTGGGTTTTGTTTCTTCTTTTTTCTCTAGTTGCTTTAGGTGTAAGATTAGGTTGTTTATTTGAGCTTTTTCTTGTTTCTTGAGGTAGGATTGAATTGCTATAAACTTCTCTCTTAGAACTGCTTTTGCTGCATCCCATAGGTTTTGGGGTGTGTTTTTGTTGTCATTTGTTTCTAGGTATTTTTTAAATTTCCTCTTTGATTTCTTCAGTGATGTCTTGGTTTTAGTAGCATATTGTTTAGCCTCCACGTGTTTGTGTTTTGTACAGTTTTTTTCCTGTAATTTATTTCTAATCTCATAGCATTGTGATTGGAAAAGATGCTCTATAGGATTTCAAGTTTCTTAAATTTCCTGAGGCTTGATTTGTGACCCAGGATATGATCTGTCTTGGAGAATGTTCCGTGTGCACTTGAAAGAAAGTGTATTCTGCTGCTTTCAGATGGAATGTCCTCTAAATATCCATTAAGTCTAACTGGTCTATTGTATCATTTAAAGCCTATCTTTCCTTACTTATTTTCTGTCTGGTTGATTTGTCCATTGGTGTAAGTGGGGTGTTAAAATCCCCCACTATTACTGTGTTACTTTCCATTTCCCTTTATGGCTGTTAGCATTTGCCTTATGTATAGAGGTACTGCTATGTTGAGTTCATAAATATTTATTATTGTTATGTATTCTTCTGGGATTGATCCCTTGAAAATTCTGTAATGTCCTTCCTTGTCTCTTGTAACCATCTTTATTTTAAAGTCTAGTTTATCTGATATGAGTTTTGCTACTCAAGCTTTCTTTAGATTTCAATTTGCATGGAATATCTTTTACTATCCCCTCACTTTCAGTCTGTATGTGTCTCTTAGTCTGAAGTGGGTCTCTTGTAGACAGCATATATACAGGTCTTGTTTTTGTATCCATTCATCCAGCCCATGACTTTTGGTTGGAGCATTTAATCTATTTACACACCCACAAGGCCTCTTCTGTACATGTGGGTCCTGGGCCTGAGCCCCTGCCACACACCACCAAAGCCTTTTCCACTCACGTGGGTCCTGGGCCTGAGTCCCTCCTCCCCAGGCCTCTTCCAGACATGTGTGTGCCAGGCCCAAGCTCCGCCTCTGTCAAAGCCACCTCTGGCGGCCCAGGTCCTGGCAGCCTGAGCTCCGCTCCCCTCCAAGGCCACCTCCGGCTGCGCTGGCCCCTATAGGCACACCTGTGGAGGCCTGTACCCCATCTGGCCTGCATGGGAATGTGTCCTCCATGCCAGCTTCAGGAACAGATGCTGATAAGAGGAACACACGCAGAGGTGGGACTGACACAGTGGGTTCAGAGACCTACCTAGAGCTCTTGGAGGCCTACTGGAGAGGCAAGGGTAAGCTGTAGCTCACCATGGGATAAGGACACTGACAGGAGGCAACAGGGAATTTTTAAATTTTTTTACATTGTTTTAATTTTTATTTTTTGATTTTCTTAATTTTTTCCCACTATCATGGTTCTTTTTTGTTTTATTACTGTTGTTTTATTTTTATTGATTTTTTCTAATGTATTTTTCACTTTCCTAATTTCATTTTCTTTTTTGTTCTTTGTTATTGTTTGTTATTGTTCTGCTCTTTTCCGTTTGTTGCTTTTTTTTTTTTTTTTTTTTGCCATGTGTGTTGCTTGCGGTGTCTTGGTTCCCAGGCCAGGGGTCAGGCCTGAGCTTCTGTTGTGGGAGAACAAAGTCCAAGCCACTGAAAACTGTACTAACAGAGAACTTCATGTCCAAGGGAGTATTAATCAGTGTGAGGTCTCCCAGAGTTCCTCATCTGGGCACCAAGACCCGCCTCCACCCAGCTGCCTGCAAACTCCAATGCTGGATGCCTCACGCCAAACAACCGGCAAGACAGGAACACAGCCCCACCCATCAAAAAATAAGATGACAAAAAAATATGTTACAGACAAAGAAGCAAAGTAAAAACTTACAAGACCAAATAACTTAAGAGGCTATTCCTACCTAAAAGAGAATTCAGAGTAATGATAGTAAAGATGATCCAACATCTCAGATATAGAATGAAAACATGGATCAAGAAAATACAAGAAGTGTTTAACAAGGACCTAGAAGAACTAAAGAACAAACAAACAGTGATGAACAACACAATAACTGAAGTGAAAAATACACTAGAAGGAATCAATAGCAGAATAACTGAGATAGAAGAATGAAAAAGTGAGCTGGAAGATAGAATGGTGGAAATAACTGCCGAGGAGCAGAGTAAAGAAAAAAGAATGAAAAGAAATGAGGAAAGTCTCAGAAACCTCTGGGACAACATTAAACGCACCAACATTCGAATTATAGGGGTCACAGAAGAAGAAAAGAAAGAGAAAAGATCTGAGAAAATATTAAAAGAGATTATAGTCTAATACTTCCCTAATATGGGAAAGGAAATAGTCACACAAGTCCAGGAAGTGCAGAGAATCCCATACAGGATAAACCCAAGGAGAAACATGCCAAGACACAAGTTAATCAAAAATTAAATTCAAAGAAAAAATATTAAAAGCAACAAGGGAAAAGCAAAAAATAACATACAAGGGAATCCCCATAAGGTTAACAGTTGATTTTTCAGCAGAAACTCTGCAAGCCAGAAGGGAGTATTAAGATATATTTAAAGTAATGAAATCAAAAAACCTACAACTAAGATTACTCTACCCAGCAAGAATCTCATTCAGATTTGATGGAGAAATCAAAAGCTTCTCAGACAAGCAAAAGCTAATAGAAATCACCACCACCAAACCAGCTTTACAACAAATGCTAAAGGAAGTTCTCTAGGTGAGAAACACAAGAGAAGAAAAAGACCTACAAAAACAAACCCAAAACTATAAAGAAAATGGTAATACATTATTACCATTTGAACATACATATCCATTCCTCTGTTGATGGACATTTAGGTTGCTTCCATGTCCTGGATATCGTAAATAGTGCTGCAATTAAAATTAGGGTGCATGTATCTTTTCAAGTTATGGTTTTCCCCTGGTTGTATGCCTAGGAGTTGGATTGCTGGGTCAATGATAGCTCTATTTTTAGTTTTTTGAGGAACCTCCATACTGTTCTCCATAGTGGCTGTACCAATTTACATTCCCACCAAGAGTGCAAGAGGGTTCCCTTTTCTCCACACCCTCTCCAGCATTCATTGTTCATAGATTTTGTGATGATGGCCATTCTCACCAGTGTGAGGTGATACCTCATTGTGGTTTTGATTTGCATTTCTCTAATAATTAGTGATGTTGAGCATCTTTTCATGTGCTTTTTTGCCATCTGTATGTCTTCTTTGGAGAAATGTCTATTTAGCTCTTCTGCCCATTTTTTGATTGGGTTGTATGTTTTTTGGATATTGAGCTGCATGAGTTGTTTGCATATTTTGGAGATTAATCCCTTGTTGGTTGCTTCATTTACAAATATTTTTCTCCCATTCTGAGGGTTGTCTTTTCATTGTGTTTATGGTTTCCTTTGATGCACAAAAGCTTTTAAGTTTAATTAGTTTTCCTCCGAAAGCAGCAGAATACACTTTCTTCTCAAGTGCAAATGGAACATTCTCTAAGCTAGATCACATCTTGGGTCAAAAATGAAGCCTGAGTAAGTTTTAAGAAAATTGAAATCATATCAAGCATCTTTTCCAAACACAATGCTATGAAATTGGAAATCAATTACAGGAAAAACAACTGTACAGAACACAAACACATGGACCTTAAACAATATGTTACTAAATAACGAATGTATCACTGAAGAAATCAAGGAGGAGATAAAAAAATACCTAGAGACAAATGACAATGAAAACAAGGATCCAAAACCTATGGATTTCAGCAAAAGCAATTCTAAGGGAGAAGTTTATAGCAATACAATCTTACCTTACAAAACAAGAAAAATCTCAAATAAACAGTCTAACGTTACACCTAAAGCAACTAGAGAAAGAAGAACAAACAAAACCCAAAGTTAGTAGAAGGAAAGAAATCACAAAGATCAGAGCAGAAATAAAGGAAATAGAGATGGAGGAAACAATGGCAAAGATCAATGAAATTAAAAGCTGGTTCTTTGAGAAGATAAACAAAATTGATAAACCTTTAGCCTGACTCATCAAGAAAAAAATGGAAGAACTCAAATCAATAAAATTATAAATGAAAAAGGAGAAGTTACAACTGACATTACAGAAATACAAAGGATCATAAAAGACTACTACAAGCAACTGTATACCAATAAATTGGACAATGTCGAAGAAATGGACAAATTCTTGGAAAGGTACAATCTCCCAAGACTGAACCACGAAGAAATAGAAAATATGAACATACCAATCACAAGTAATGAAATTGACACTGTGATTAAATTCTTCCAACAAGCAAAATTCTAGGACCAGATGGCTTCACAGTCAAATTCTATTTAACTTTAATAGGCTTTAAATGAAAAGAAGCTTATAATATATTAAAACAAGAAGAGAAAAAATTCTAGTTTCAGATGTTCCAAAACAGAAAAATAGAAAATGCTGTGTAATTCTTTTTATAAATACAGCATGAAATTTACACCTATATCAAGCATTATTGTTCTCACAAGAAAAACAGCAGATATATTTCATTTATGCAAATAGAGATGCACAAATACTTAATAAAATATTAAGTGTGCCAAATACAATGGCAGAGTTAAAAATAATATAATAATGGTTGTTTCACTAAAGAAACACAAAGGTGTTTCAACCTTAGAAAAATCATCAACATAATTCAATTTAATAACAACTAAAGGAAAGAACATCATTTGAATATTTCAGTAGATACTAAATGTATTTGATAATCTTTAATAAGTCTTTGTGATTAAATTATTGATAAGCAGAAAAAAACTAGCATGATTTTTATTGATAAAGTACATCTCAATATCAATTCTTAACAATGTGATGAAGTGATAGAATTGCTATTATTGTCAGGAAAAATATACTGAGATCTCTCATCATTGCTAATTTTTAGTATTGTTCTGCAGTTAGTAAGCAGTAAATAAGACATTGAAAACGCAGTATAGATGTTGAAAAGGCATAATCAGTATCCACAGGTGGAAACACAAGAGAATCTACTTAGAAAACAATTACTGGAATTCAAAAGGCTAGTAACTTTTCTGTGTTTTTTTTACTTATTCTAGAAATAACCACTAAGGTAAAGTGAGTATGTATTATCAGTGTTCTACTACTGCTATAACACATTACCATAAATGTAGTGTGTGAAACAACACTCATTTACTATTTCACAGTTCTGTAGGTCAGAAGTCTGGAATTGCATGGTGAGGTTCTCTGTTCAGCATATCATAAGACTGAAAATGAGGTGTAGGCTGAAGCTGCAGTTCTCATATGGGGTGTGGGGTTCTTCTAACTTTACTGGTTGTTGTCCAAATCCAGTATTTTGCAGTTCTAAGTAGAAGGTCCCCATTTCCTTATTAACTGTCAGCCAGGCCACTCTCTGCCCCTAAGGGATGTCCACATTCCTCTCACCTGGCCTCCTCTATTATCAAAGCTGCATCAGTATGTGAACCCTTATCAAGCTCCTAATTTCTTTGGCTTTTTCTCCTGCTGCCAGCCGGAGACATCTCTGCTGTTAAAAAGATTTCTGCAATTAGATTTGGTCCACCTGGATAATCTATCTTAAGGTCAACTGTGATGCAAGAAGAATTCTTTCACAATTACGAAAACTTATATGTGTGTGTGTATATATATATACATATATAATAACTTTATAGAGAGACATAATCTTGTATGGGAAAAAGAAAGTATAACTGTTAGAAACACAAGCTCTGAAGACAAACTGCATGGTTCAGTCTCAACCTCCCCTAAGAGAGAAATTATTTGTTTCATGTGCCTTGATGTTCTCATTTATAACAGGGAAAAAATAACAGTACATATTTCACAGGGTTGTTTTGAGTACTTAATGAGCTAAAAATGCACTTAAAACAGCATATAGTAGCTTCAAATTAATTTTTTAAATGTACTACAATTTTATTTGAAATTACAATATGAACTTTGGGTCAATTGGCAAAGTTATAATTTTTTTGGAAAAATTAAATGTCAAAGAATAATCAACAACCTTTTGAAAAGAAAAAAAAGTACTTCTGTTAGCAAAAGTAGAGTCTCTGCAGGGTAAGCAACGAGTGTAGAATTGCTATGGAATAGGCTGTCTTTAGTTTTGGGCAACTTAATTTTGTGAGGTATTGTCAAAATGACATTAAGATTGTTTTGGCAGATTTGCACTCCCACCAGCATGCAGACGTTTCCTTTTTTTCCACATTCTCAGCATCAGTTTGTATAATCGGAATCTTATTCTTTTTCCAATATGAGGACACACAGATTTGTGACATGTATTGATTTCTGCCAGTTGCCATTTCTACAGGACTCTTCACACACACCCAAAAGAGAGCATTCTATTTGGAGCTCTCCTTTCCCTGAGAAACAAAGATGAACCATTTTAAAGTCATGAAAGAATTAGCTGAAAGGTTCAAAAGGGTCAACATATGAACATATGACTTTACTGGAGGCAATCCGCTAAAGGAAGCCTATTACATAAACTTATAAATGGGGGAGGAGCTTCAAGATGGCAGAAGAGTAAGACGTGGAGATCACCTTCCTCCCCACAAATACATCAGAAATACATCTACGTGTGGAACACCTCCTACAGAACACCTACTGAACGCTGGCAGAGGACCTCAGACCTCCCAAAAGTCAAGAAACTCCCCACGTACCTGGGTAGGGCAAAAGAAAAAAGAAAAAACAGAGACAAAAGAATAGGGACGGGACCTGCACCACTAGGAGGGAGCTGTGAAGGAGGAAAGGTTTCCACACACTAGGAAGGCCCTTCGCAGGTGGAGACTGCGGGTGGTGGAGGGGGGAAGCTTCGGAGCCACGGAGGAGAGCGCAGCCACAGGGGTGCGGAGGGCAAAGCAGAGAGATTCCCACACAGAGGAGCGGTGCTGACCAGCACTCACCAGCCCAAGAGGCTTGTCTGATCACCCGCCGGAATGGGTGGGGGCTGGGAGCTGAGGCTCGGGCTTCGGTCGGATCGCAGGGAGAGGACTGGGGTTGGCAGTGTGAACACAGCCTGAAGGGACTAGTGCGCCACAGCTAGCCGGGAGGGAGTCTGGGAAAAAGTCTGGAGCTGCCGAAGAGGCAAGAGATTTTTTCTTGCCTCTTTGTTTCCTGGTGCACGAGGAGAGGGGATTAAGAACTCCGCTTAAAGGAGCTCCAGAGACGGGTGCAAGCCGCGGCTATCAGCGCGGACCCCAGAGATGGGCATGAGACGCTAAGGCTGCTGCTGCCACCACCAAGAAGCCTGTGAGCAAGCATAGGTCACTATCCACACCTCCCCTCCTGGGAGCCTGTGCAGCCATGGCACGCCTCACGCTGGTGCAACATCACGCCGGGCTCTGCCACCGCAGGTTCGCCCTAAACTCCGTACCCCTCCCTCCCCCCGGCCTGAGTGAGCCAGAGCCCCCAAATCAGCTGCTACTTTAACCCTATCCTGTGTGAGTGAAGAACAGACGCCCTCAGGTGACCTACACGCAGAGGCGGGGCCAAATCCAAAGCTGAACCCCAGGAGCTGTGCGAACAGAGAAGAGAAAGGGAAATTTCTCCCAGCAGCCTCAGGAGCAGCGGATTAAATCTCCACAGTCAACTTGATGTACCCTGCAGCTGTGGAATACCTGAATAGACAATGAATCATTCCAAATTGAGGAGGTGGACTTTGGGAGCAACGATATATATTTTTTTTCCCCTTTTTCACTTTTTGTGAGTGTGTGTGTGTATGCTTCTGTGTGTGATTTTGTCTGTATAGCTTTGCTTTTACCATTTGTCCTAGGGCTCTGTCTGTCCGTTTTTGGTTTTTTTTTTCTTTCTTTTTAGTATAGTTTTTACCGCTGGTTAGCATTGGTGGATTTGTTTTTTCATTTGATTGCTCTCTTTTTTCTTTCTTTCTTTTTTTTTATTACTTAAAATTTTTTTTAATAATTATTTTTTATTTTTTATTTTAATAAATTTTATTTCATTTTATATTATTTTATTTTATCTTTTTCATTCTTTCTCTCTTTTTTTTCTCCCTTTTCTCCTGAGCCCTGTTGATGACAGGCTCTTGGTGCTCCACCCAGGCATCAGGGCTGTGCCTCTGAGGTGGGAGAGCCAAGTTCAGGACACTGATCCACAAGAGACCTCCCAGCTCCACATAATATCACATGGTGAAAATCTCCCAGAGATCTCCATCTCAAAGCTGATACCCAGCTCCACTCAATGACCAGCAAGCTACAGTGCAGGACACCCTATGCCAAACAACTAGCAAAACAGGAACACAAACCCACCCATTAGGAGAGAGGCTGCCTAAAATCATAATAAGGTCACAGACACCCAAAAACACACCACCACACGCAGACCTGCCCACCAGAAAGACAAGATCCAGCCTCATCCACCAGAACATGGACACTAGTCGCCTCCACCAGGAGCCCTACACAGCCCATTGAACCAACCTTAGCCACTGGGGACAGACACCAAAAACAATGGAAACTAGGAACCTGCAGCCTGCGAAAAGGAGACTGCAAACAGAGTAAGTTAAGCAAAATGAGAAGACAGAGAAGCACACGGCAGATGAAGGAGCAAGGTAAAAACCCACCAGACCTAACAAATGAAGAGGAAATAGGCAGTCTACTTGAAAAAGAATTCAGAATAATGATAGTAAAGATGATCCAAAATCGTGGAAATAGAATGGAGAAAATAAAAGAAACGTTTAACAAGGACCTAGAAGAACTAAAGAGCAAACAGTCATACTAGGGGACTTTAACATCCCACTTTCACCAATGGACAGATCATCCAAAATGAAAATAAATAAGGAAACACAAGCTTTAAATGATACATTAAACAAGATGGACTTAATTGATTAATTGATAGTTATAGGAAATTCCATCCAAAAACAACAGGATACACTTTCTTCTCAAGTGCTCATGGAACATTCTCCATGATAGATCATATTTTGGGTCACAAATAAAGCCTTGCTAAATTTAAGAAAATTGAAATTGTATCAAGTATCTTTTCTGACCACAATGCTACGAGACCAGCTATCAATTACAGGAAAAATCTGTAAAAAATAGAAACACATGGAGGCTAAACAATACACTACTTAATAACCAAGGGATCACTGAAGAAATCAAAGAGGAAATCAAAAAGTACCTAGAAACAAATGACAATGAAAACATGAGGACCCAAAACCTATGGGATGCAGCAAAAGCAGTTCTAAGAGGGAAGTTTATAGCTATACAATCCTACCTCAAGAAACAAGAAACATCTCAAATAAACAACCTATCCTTACACCTAAGGCAATTAGAGGAAGAAGAACAAAAAACCCTCAAAGTTAGCAGAAGGAAAGAAATCATAAAGATCAGATCAGAAAGAAATGAATAAGAAACGAAGGAAACGATAGCAAAGATCAATAAATCTAAAAGCTGGTACTCTGCGAAGATAAACAAAATTGATAAACCATTAGCCAGATTCATCAAGAAAAAAAGGGAGAAGACTCAAATCGATATAATTAGAAATGAAAAAGGAGAAGGAACAACTGACACTGCAGAAATACAAAGGATCATGAGAGATTACTACAAGCAACTATATGCCAAAAAAATGGACAACCTGGAAGAAATGGACAAATGCTTAGAAATGCACAACATGCCGAGACTGAACCAGGAAGAAATAGAAAATAGGAACAGACCAATCACAAGTAATGAAAATGAAGCTGTGATAAAAAATCTTCCATCAAACAAAAGGCCAGGACCAGAAGGCTTCAGAGGCGAATTCTATCAAACATTTAGAGAAGAGCTAACACCTATCCTTCTCAAACTCTTCCAAAATATAGCACAGGGAGGACACTCCCAAAATCATTCTACGAGACCACCCTGACACCAAAACCAGACAAAGATGTCACAAAGAAAGAAAACTACAGGCCAATATCACTGATGAACATAGATGCAAAAATCCTCAACAAAATACTACCCAACAGAATCCAACAGCACATTAAAAGGATCATACACCATGATCAAGTGGGGTTTATACCAGGAATGCAAGGATTGTTCAATATACGCAAATCAATCAATGTGATACACCATATTAACAAATTGAAGGAGAAAAACCATATGATCATCTCAATAGATGCAGAAAAAACTTTTGACAAAATTCAACACCCATTTATGATAAAAACCCTCCAGAAAGTAGACGTAGAGGGAACTTACCTCAACGTAATAAAGGCCATATATGACAAACCCACAGCCAACATTATCCTCAATGGTGAAAAACTGAAACCATTTCCACTAAGATCAGGAACAAGACAAGGTTGCCCACTCTCACCACTATTATTCAACATAGTTTTGGAAGTTTTAGCCACAGCAATCAGAGAAGAAAAAGGAATAAAAGGAATCCAAATCGGAAAAGAAGAACTAAAGCTGTCACTGTTTGCAGATGACATGATACTATACATAGAGAATCCTAAAGATGCTACCAGAAAACTATTAGAGCTAATCAATGAATTTGGTAAAGTAGCAGGATACAAAATTAATGCACAGAAATCTCTTGCATTCATCTACACTAATGATGAAAAATCTGAAAGTGAAATTAAGAAAACACTCCCATTTACCATTGAAACAAAAAGAATAAAATACCTAGGAATAAACCTACCTAAGGAAACAAAAGACCTGTATGCAGAAAATTATAAGACACTAATGAAAAAAATCAAAGATGATACAAATAGATGGAGAGATATACCAAGTTCCTGGATTGGAAAAATCAACATTGTGAAAATGACTCTACTACCCAAAGCAATCTACATATTCAATGCAATCCCTATCAAACTACCACTGGCATTTTTTCACAGAGCTGGAAGAAAACATTTCACAATTTGTATGGAAACACAAAAGACCGCGAATACCCAAAGCAATCTTGAGAAAGAAAAACGGAGCTGGAGGAATCAGGCTCCCTGACTTCAGACTACCCTACAAAGCTACAGTAATGAAGACAGTATGGTACTGGCACAAAAACAGAAATATAGATCAATGGAACAGGATAGAAAGCCCAGATATAAACCCACGCACATATGGTCACCTTATCTTTGATAAAGGAGGCAAGAATATACAATGGAGAAAAGACAGTGTCTTCAATAAGTGGTGCTGGGAAAACTGTTCAGCTTCATGTAAAAGAGTGAAATTAGAAGACTCCCTAACACAATACACACAAATAAACTCAAAATGGATGAAAGACCTAAATGTAAGGCCAGACACTATCAAACTCCTGAAGAAAACATAGGCAGAACACACTATGACATAAATCACAGCAAGATCCTTTTTGACCCACCTCCTAGAGTAATGGAAATTAAAAAAATAAACAAATGGGACCTAATGAAACTTAAAACCTTTTTCACAGCAAAGGAAAACATAAACAAGATGAAAAGACAACCCTCAGAATGGGAGAAAATATTTGCAAATGAAGCAACTGACAAAGGATTAATCTCCAAAATTTACAAGCAGCTCATGCAGCTCAATATCAAAAAACAAACGACCCAATCCAAACATGGGCAGAAGACCTAAATAGACATTTCTCCACTGAAGATATACAGATTGCCAACAAACACATGAAAGAATGCTCAACATCATTAATCATTAGAGAAAAGCAAATCAAAACTACAATGAGATATCATCTCATACTGGTCAGAATGGCCATCATCAAAAAATCTCCAAACAGTAAATGCTAGAGAGGGTGTGGAGAAAAGGGAACCCTCTTGCACTCTTGGTGGGAATGTAAACTGATACAGCCACTATGGAGAACATTATGGAGGTTCCTTAAAAGACTAAAAATAGAACTACCATATGACCCAGCAATCCCACTACTGGGCATATACCCGGAGAAAACCATAATTCAAAAAGAGTCATGCACCACAATGTTCATTGCAGCTCTATTTACAATAGCCTGGATATGGAAGCAACCTATGTGTCCATTGACAGATGAATGGATAAAGAAGATGTGGCACATATATACAATGGAATATTAATTGGCCATAAAAAGAAACGCAATTGAGTTATTTGTACTGAGGTGGATGGACATAGGGTCTGTCATACAGAGTGAAGTAAATTAGAAAGAGAAAAACAAATACCGTATGCTAACATATATATATGGAATCTAAAAAAAAGAAAAAAAATGCTGACGAACCTAGGGACAGGATAGAAATAAAGATGCAGATGTCGAAAATGGACTTGATTACACAGGGAGGGGGAAGGGTAAGCTGGGACGAAGTGAGAGAGTAGCATTGACATATATACATTACCAAATGTAAAATAGCTAGTGGGAAACAGCTGCATCGCACAGTGAGATCAGCTAGGTGCTTGTGACCACCTAGAATGGTGGGATAGGGAGGGTGGGAAGGATACGCAAGAGAGAAGGGATATAGGGATATATGTATACATAAATCTGATTCTCTTTGCTATACAGCAGAAACTATCAAAACATTGTAAAGCAATTACACTCCAATAAAGGTGTTTAAAATATATATATATAAAAACGAACTAAGGAAGATATTCAGCTGTCTCTGCATTATTGGCTAGTGTCTGGGGAACAGCACCAGCTTTCTTCCAATTAATTTATGACATAAATTCTTGTTTTATTTTAATCACCACCAAATGAATAAGAATAAATTGAGAATTTTGTTTTTACAAAGTAACTGGAAATCTCTCTCTCTCTTTTGAAATTATCCTTTATGTCTGTTCTGAGTGGTGGTTTATTCACAGCCCAAGAAAAAGGTGCACTGAATTTGAGCCATCAAATATAAAAAGCAAATCTTCTGGAGTCAAGTGAACTACTCATGATGTCAGTAGTTTGTGCTGTTACTATTTTATGATATATTTACCACTTTTCCTTCTAAGAGTTCAGTAAGCCATTAAAAATACCCATCATCTATCAACACATTTCCTAGAAATGAGCATTTAATATAAACTTGATTTCCCTGTACCTTTTGAGCAATTTTGGACTCAATATGTTTTTCTGATGAAAATACCAAAGTATCTTATTTTAAATAATTTTTAATGAATATTAAAAATATCATTCCTCTATGGAATAATGAAATATATGTCTTATCTTTATGAAACAGGTAAAAACACAAAATGCCACATGCAAATAACACTCAAACCCAACTATTTTATATAAAATTCACCTGGATTCTCAAAAAATGTCCGTTTTAATCCATCTAATTTTATTTATTTTTAATTTTTGAATTTTATTTATTTTTTTATACAGCAGGTTCATATTTGTGATCAGTTTTATACACATCAGTGTATACATGTCAGTCCCAATCGCCCAATTCATCACACCACCACCCCCACCCCCCCGCGACTTTCCCCCCTTAGTGTCCATATGTTATTTCTCTACATCTGTGTCTCAACTTCTGCCATGTAAACCGGTTCATCTGTACCATTTTTCTAGGTTCCACATATATGCGTTAATATACGATATTTGTTTTTCTCTTTCTGACTTACTTCACTCTGTATGACAGTCTCTAGATCCATCCACATATCAACAAATGACCCAATTTCGTTCCTTTTTATGGCTGAGTAATATTCCATTCTATATATGTACCACAACTTCCTTATCCATTCTTCTGTCGATGGGCATTTAGGTTGCTTCCATGACCTGGCTATTGTAAATAGTGCTACAATGAACATTGGGGTGCAAGTGTCTTTTTGAATTATGGTTTTCTCTGGGTATATGCCCAGTAGTGGGATTGCTGGATCATATGGTAATTCTATTTTTAGTTTTTTAAGGAACCTCCGTCTTGTTCGCCATAGTGACTGTATCAATTTACATTCCCACCAACAGTGCAAGAGGGTTCCCATTTCTCCACACCCTCTCCAGCATTTGTTTTTTGTAGATTTTCTGATGATGCCCATTCTAACTGGTGTGAGGTGATACCTCATTGTAGTTTTGATTTGCATTTCTCTAATAATTAGTGATGTTGAGCAGCTTTTCATGTGCTTCTTGGCCATCTGTATGTCTTCTTTGGAGAAATGTCTATTTAGGTCTTCTGCCCATTTTTGGATTGGGTTGTTTGTTTTTTTAATATTGAGCTGCATGAGCTGTTTATATATTTTGGAGATTAATCCTTTGTCCATTGATTCATTTGCAAATATTTTCTCCCATTCTGAGGGTTGTCTTTTCGTCTTGTTTATGGTTTCCTTTGCTGTGCAAAAGCTTTGAAGTTTCATTAGGTCCCATTTGTTTATTATTTTTTTTTATTTCCATTACTCTAGGAGGTGGATCAAAAAAGATCTTGTTGTGATTTATGTCAAAGAGTGTTCTTCCTATGTTTTCCCCTAAGAGTTTTATAGTGTCAGGTCTTACATTTAGGTCTCTAATCCATTTTGAGTTTATTTTTGTGTATGGTGTTAGGGAGTGTTCTAGTTTCATTCTTTTACATGTAGCTGTCCAGTTTTCCCAGCATCACTTATTGAAGAGACTGTCTTTTCTTCATTATATATCCTTGCCTCCTTTGTCATAGATTAGTTGACCGTAGGTGTGTGGGTTGATCTCTGGGCTTTCTATCTTGTTCCATTGATCTATGTTTCTGTTTCTGTGCCAGTACCATATTGTCTTGATTACTGTAGCTTTGTAGTGTAGTCTGATGTCAGGAAGTCTGATTCCTCCAGCTCCGTTTTTTTCCCTCAAGACTGCTTTGGCTATTCGGGGTCTTTTTTGTCTTCATACAAATTTTAAGATTTTTTGTTCTAGTTCTGTAAAAATTGCCACTGGTAATTTTATAGGGATTGCATTGAACCTGTAGATTGCTTTGGGTAGTATAGTGTCATTTTCACAATATTCATTCTTCCAATCCAAGAACCTGGTATATCTCTCCATCTGTTGGTATCATCTTTAATTTCTTTCATCAGTGTCTTATAGTTTTCTGCATACAGGTCTTTTGTCTCCCTAAGTAGGTTTATTCCTAGGTATTTTATTCTTTTTGTTGTAATGGTAAATGGGAGTGTTTCCTTAATTTCTCTTTCAGATTTTTCATCATTAGTGTATAAGACTGAAAGAGATTTGTATGCATTAGTTTTGTATCCTGCAACTTTACCAAATTCATTGATTAGCTCTAGTAGTTTGCTGGTGGCATCTTTAGGATTCTCTATGTATAGTATTATGTCATTTGCAAACAGTGACAGTTTTATTTCCTCTTTTCCAATTTGTATTCCTTTTATTTCTTTTTCTTCTCTGATTGCTGTGGTTAGGATTTCCAAAACTATGTTGAACAATAGTGGTGAGAGTGGGCATCCTTGTCTTGTTCGTGATCTTAGAGGAAATTCTTTCAGTTTTTCACCATTGAGAATGATGTTTGCTGTGGGTTTGTTGTATATGGCCTTTATTATGTTGAGGTAGGTTCCTCTATGCCCACTTTCTGGGGAGTTTTTATCATAAATGGGTGTCGGATTTTGTCAAAAGCTTTTTCTGCATCTATTGAGATGATCATATGGTTTTTATTCTTCAGTTTGTTAATATGGTATATCACATTGATTGATTTGCATATATTGAAGAATCCTTGCATCCCTGGGATAAATCCCACTTGATCATGGTGTATGAAATCCATCTGATTTTTAAAATTGAATGATGAGAAGCACATATGTAATCAGCTTCCCCATGAGAAATAAATTCTTGAAAAATTACTTCTATAAAAGTAGCTTCTTTACATTTTGATGTCTACCAGCAGTTTTATTTTTACTTTAAGGAGATAAAATACTAGAAGTTTATGTCCCTACAGCATAAAGCAGGTCAATTACTGGCTTGGATATTTTTGATTGTATTATTAGATATTTCTTAGTGACAGTGTTGTGACCTAATGATGTAAATTAAGATATATCAAATTTAAAATGTTGAGCCTCCTTACAATGCATTATTAGAATCCATGTTAAGGTTAAGTAAATTTAAGGTGATGTGCAATTGTAAAGAAAAATATATTAGGAATTTAGGAACTTCCAAATAGCATTATCTATACTGCATCACAAAAGAAGCCATTTAAGACTGGAGAGTCTTTCTTATGTTTTATCAGATTCAAGTAAGCCCAGATGACTGACTGTCAAAATAGAACAACACAACAAAATAGCCTTCTCAAGATAAATGACCAGTTGACAGTCTTAGGGAAACTAAATATGATGCTTGAAAACTATCAGTGCTTACTAAAATCTTCACTTTCATCATAAAGGCAATCATTGTATCACTGTTGATAGAATTATTCTGAGGGAATTGAATATGCTCCTTTCACACATGAAATGTCTCAGTCACTGAATGTTACTGATATTCACTTGTCAGTGGCAGGGTATTTCACTTGTGACTATGAGAAATAAAATAAGAAGTGGGGACCACCCTGAAATGCTATGATGCATCAAATCAGTAATAAACCATGACTTGACTCAAGTTAGTAGTGTTTTTGAAATAGAATATTTGATTAAGGGAGCTATGCTTCCCAGTATTTGGTCTGTACATGAACAATATTTTGGAGTGTTTATGAAACATTCATTTTAATTGGAAGAACTTGGTATTTCTTATTATTTTTCATTCATAATGTTGATCTAGAAATGTGTAGAGAAAAAAAAATGTTGCCTTCCATTCCAGTTCTACCAGGATCAATCCATTAACCACTGAAGTTGCCCAGGGAGAGTGCGCCCTGAGGGGAATTCATAATGGAGAAAAAAAAGGAAGCATTCTGTAGTTTGTATATACTGGCCCCTGGATAGTTGAATATGCATATCTAGTGAAAAAAATTCAAACGACCCCAGATTCTTGCATCTTCCCATAAACTGAAAAGCACTGAAATCTTTAACTTGAGATGTCTGTTCTTTGAGATTAGAAGTAAACTTTTGAGGTTTGACTACATGGTTTTTTCCAGCAAAAAAAAAAAAAAAAAAAAAAAGTCATATACATCTTAGCTCCTCCTTTACCTCTAGGGAGCAGATCCTGAGAGCTACCTGAGAGTCTTTCAGGTTATAGTGTTCAGTAAGGTACCCAAATATAACTCAACTCACAACTTTTCCTTTGCACATTTTTATTTCAGCCAACAAATGTGTTCCCAATATTTTTGGTGAGATTTGTGGATGAATCTCAATTTACTAACACATAACTTTCTGTTTTAAAATGTACATGTGATGGGGAATTATTATTCACTTAGAACTAATTTTTTTAAAAAAGGAAATTAAAGAGAAAATGAGAACTTGACTTTTAGTTTGTGAAAAGTAAAATACCAGATTATACTTGAGTGACTGTAATCCAAACATAGGAATCATAATAACACACACACACACACACACACACACACACACACCCCTACATTGTAACAACACACAAGAGAGAGGCTTGATGTGGATTAAAATTATTGTATTGAAAACATATATTGACAACCTTATAGAAGAAAAATATTTCTCCTCAGAAGTAGCTATTGCTTTAAACACTTAATTAGTTGATTAATTAATTAATTTATTTATTAAACAGATGTCTTCCTTTCGTATTAATGAAGTTAAAATTTGATCACTTGAGAACATTTTGGTACCTTAGTTCTCCCTCCTCATCTTTTTTTTTAAACTTTTATTTTGAAATAATGTTACATTTGCAAGAAGTTGCAAAATAGTACAGATTTCCCATGTGTCTTCCATCCAGTTTTCCCTGTTGAAAAGTGCTGATGTGAAGATTCAAATGAATGATTTTGTTCTTTTCCTTTTAGCGAATTATGCATGAATTGCTGGGATAGTAACAAAACTTGTTTTCAAATGACTCCAAGTAGAACTCTCTGTGTCAGATTATACCAGAGCAAAGTAAAAGAATCAGTTGGAAATTTTAATTCGAGTGCCAGAAGCTTTTGTACAGTGCTTATCCAGTTACTTTGATTTCCTCTCAGTGGGAATAGTTTTGGCGCAGTTACATACTAACCGTCTTTTTTTGTCTAAAATTTTCCCAGTGTCATTCTTTGGTGAACTGTGTAATAGGTTGCTACCTAAAATGACTGTCTTATATCCCCTTTCCCATGAAGGAGTCTGGCCAAAGAGCCTCTAGAACAGATAAGAAAAATCCAATACAGACATGTGTCAAATCATATTAAATATATATTGTTAAGTACCAAGTCTTACACAACTAATTCACATAGAAAAATTAACTTTTCCTTTGTGGGACATAAAGAGTTCCTCTGTACACTTTAGTGAAGAATTAATTCTGAAGAGTTATATTTTTTACTCACTTTAATGTTATTTTTTCTTATTTTAACTTCTGTTTGAAAACATTTATGGACCACGATTTATTTTGCAGATACTATGCTACACTTGGTAATGTAAAGCTAAATGACAATAATTTTACCTAATAGGAGCTCATAATTAAATGGAGTGATTTGGCCTCCAAAGATGTATGTTTTGTCATTACTGGGTACTACATGAAAATGACCTAAATAATGGTAAAATGGTAGAAATTATACTGCTTTCTTACAGTTAAAATTATAAAATCAACGCATTAGTAATAAGAACATAGATGTTGCAAAGTCGCCCTCCATGACTGCCTTTGGATTAAACTTATTAACACAGATAAAAATAAAGTGCAAGAATCCAATCAAGGATTATCAAACTTGACAACGCAGGGAAAACCAAAAAGGATTTTCACTGTGCATACTTTGTCAGTGCTCATCCTGGGGCTACTTAGAGGCCAGTGTAACACAATCTAAGAATCAACTAGCCCAGTTTCACAGTCAGCTGCTCTCCTATAATGGAGGTAGGTGCATATAACTGTTCCATTTTTTATATCATCCAGTCTAATCAACACTCTGATTATAATAATTTTACTATATGACATATTGAAAGAAAAACTAGTTTCTAAACTGACAATATAAGCTTGTAGTCTTTCAACAGTTATGCTACGCTTGGCAAATTAAATGTGTAACTTTTTAAAATTAATAGATGATATTTTTTAGAGTTTTATATTTCCAAAGAGTTGTCATACAGTGCTTCCCTTGTCACAATTTTCCCTTTTTTAGCATTCGTCATTAGTGATACATTTGTTAGAGTCGATGAACCAATACTGATGCATTATCATTAACGAAGTCCATAGTTTACATCATGGTTCACTCCTAGTGTTTCAAATTTCAACGGATTTTGACAAATGGATGATGCTGTGAATTCACCATTATGATATCACACAGAATAGATTCACTCACTGCCATAAAAATGCCCTGTGCTTTACCTATTCCTCCTTCCCTGCCCTGATTTTACATTATCTCTATAGTTTTGCTTTTCCAAAAGTATCATATAGTTGGAATCATATAGAATGTAGCATTTTCAGACTGGCTTCTTTTGCTTAGCAATAATCATTTAAGATTCCTCCTGTGACTGAATCAAATTCAGGTCCAGTCACTTGATCCACAGCAAAGCCAATTTACAGATGCCAGGTTTTAGTGAAGGAAAGTATAGCATTTATTGCAGGGCACAAAGCAAGGTTAATGGGCAGCTCATGCTCAAAAGAGCCAAACTCCCCAATGGCTTTCAGGCAAGGGTTTTTAAAGACAGTGTTGGGGTAAGGGTGGTAGGATGCATGATCAGCCTTGTGGACAATTTTCTGATTGGTTGGTGGTGAGGTAATAGGGTGATATTGCAGAAATCTAAGTCATCAGTCTTGTGGCACCAACCAGGTTAGAGTCTATGTGCTTGTGGTCAGAAGTTTCCAATTGGTGGGGCCCTGGTTCCTGTAAAAACAACTCAAGAATGTGAGAGGGATTGCTATCTATATCCCTCAAGGAGAAACAAAGGGTCCTGTGAGTCTGTTTTATGGTTGATTTTGTTTTAGTTATTATTCCTTTTCTTGCTTGACTGTTTTTTCTTTGTTTCTGGTTTTTTCTCTTCTCTAATCATTAAATGCTTGAGTTTGTGCTTTAGAACACAGGGAAGGAAGGCCTAAGAGACTCAGGTTTTTTTCTACAAACAAGAAGTAGGGGACACAGAGGGGCTTGTGTCCAAGAGGCCCAAGAGGCCCACAAGGTCCTGGTCAGTTTTACTCCATGTCTTTTTGTGGCTTGACACCTTATTCTGTTTTTTTTTATAACCGAATAATATTCTAATGTATAGATTTATCACAGTTTTCTTATCTTTCAGTTTTCAGCAATTATGAATCAAGCTACTACTAACATTTTAATGCAGGTTTCTATGTGAATATAAATTTCAACTCATTCAGATTTGCTGAACCATATGATAAGACTATGTTTAGCCTTGTCAGAAACTACCAAACTGTTTCCAAAGCAGCTGTACCATTTGCATTCCTTCCGGTAATGAATGACAGTCCTGTGGTTTAATTGTCATCAGAATTTGGTATTGTCAGTTTTAAATTTTGGTCATTCTAATAAGTGTATAGTGATACTCATTGTTTTGATTTGTAATTTCCTAATGATATATTATGGGGAGCACCTTTTCAAATGCTTATTTGCTATCTTTACATCTTCTTTGATGAGGTTCTTTGGTCCATTTTATAATTGGATTGATTCTTTTCTCATTGCTCAGTTTTAAAATTTTTTTGTGTATTGAGAATACAAGGACAAAAAATAAGAATATTTTTTAATTGTACTTTTTTCTACCTCTTTTGGTTTTATGTGTTTTCATGTTTCTGCTTTCTCTTTCTCTTCTTAGTATATCAATTATACTTTTTTTTTTAAGTTAGCAGTTGCTCCAGTGTTTGTAGTATAGATTTACAACTAATTTAAGTCCACTTTTAATTGACACTATACTGCTTTATGGGTAGTACAGATAGCATAAAACAGAGTGTTTCCACTTCCTCGCTCCCATCCCTTATAAAATTGTCATTCATTTCACTTATCCATAAACTATGAAAATACAGTATATTGTTGTTATTCTTTATTTGAACAAACTGTTCTCTGTTTATCAAATAAGAATAGGAAAAGAAAATATTGTATTTGTTTTCTAACACTCTCACTTTGTTTATGTAAATCCAAGGCTCTAGATTTTATCACTTCTTTCTCTCTGATTTCTTTTTATCATTTCTCTCAAGACAGGTCTAGTGGTGACAAATTCATGCATTATTTATTTGTCCAATTAAGTCTTTATTTCTTCTTTATTTTGAAGGATAGTTTTGCCAGATATGCAATATGCAATTCTAGTTATTTTTTCTTTCAGTACTTTCAATATTTCACTCCACTATTTTTGTTTGTGTGATTTTTGAAGAGAAGTCTGATGTAATTTTTATACTTATTCCTCTGTTGGTAGAGTATCTTTCCCCCCTTTGGGTTCTTTCACTATTTTTTTGTTCACTTTTGGTTTTCTGCAGTTTGAATATGAAATTTCTAGGTAAAGGACTCCAAACTGTGCTAGGGTTGTTGAGTATTATTTCATGCTATTTGTGTGATGGTATATGATATGGCTCTTGACTTCAAAATAATGTGATGTAGAAGAACGTTCGTGGAATTATGAATCAATGCTCTAGTTATTAGCCTCAGCTATACCATTATTAATCCTGTGAGCTTAGATAAACTTTTTAATATATGCCTACTTTTTCATAGGCCTATGTAAAATCAATAGATTGGCTTTGATACATCAGATTATTTCCAAATCTAAAATTATATAATTATGCATATCTCCTTGAACACTTCTAATTAGGAAATCTTCAATTTATTTGTGCCAATATAACATTCTGCTCTATTTTTTTTAGCATCCACAGACAAGTTTCATTTATATTTTAACTACGTATAGATATTTCTCAGCATATGGCAGTCCAACAGCTGAATGTCATTATCAAGTAAGGTTTAGATCAGGGATGGATTTAATCCATGCTCTTTATAAAATAAGATTAAATTTTTTTGAGTGCGGTCCTACTTCTGGTCCCAACCTAACCCCCAGCCTAACTATATAAACTGACTGTGAGCAGTTCCGCTCCTGGTTAAAAACCTCTGTGTGATTTTTCAGGCTAGAACATAGGTCATTACAAAGTCTTTACCTGCCAGCTGCATGGGGGAAATTTGCCCTTCCCACAGCAGACTTGGTGTGCAGCCAGTGCATGGCAGTCTCTAAAGGGAGTTGCAGTCGAGGACTCAGGCCCCCCTAGTGGTCATGCTCTTGGCATACTTGTGGTCTTAGGTTCTTTGTCTGTGGCCAACTTAGAAGTCTTATTCTGGCTCCTCCCCCAAGCCTCTTTATGCAGCCTGGGGAGGCTGTGGGAAGGGGAAGCCTTGAGGACACCTTTCCCCACTCTGACTCAGTACCCAGCACTTCTCTCCTAGCCTTCACTCTACTCCCTCCCCTGGCCTCAGTGCTGGAGCCTTTGTTGGGGCTTCCTCCATACTGAGAGACCCCCAGGTCTGTGCTGATCCAGCTGACTGAACAGTGTGCCTTCCACGGAGGAAAGTGGAACAGGGGGAGTTGGCGCTTTCTCCAGTTTAGAACTTGATTTACCATTACCATAAGAGATCAAAGGCTTAATTCTTTCATTTTTGACTTGTTGCTTTGATGGGCTACTCTGGCGCCTGATGGCTGAGCACTCTTTGTCTCTCTGCTGTCTCTCAACAACTTAGCTGAGCTTTGACAGCCTGGGAAGATGGGATGAATCCATGGTGTACCCATCCTGCATTTCCTATTTAGGCAAGTGTGGCTAGGAAGGCTCCTATGATGCTTAGAAAAATCTCTTATTGGTTTGCTTTCTATCAGATTAAACACACTTTTTATTCCTTACTCTCTAATGTTTAAGGTTGGAACACCACGGTGGGAAGGGATAGAAGTAAAATCAAAGTCTCGTTTGTTCTAATAACATGAAATACACATTTAAGAGGAAGAAAGGTCTTGGGAACACGAACAGTAAATCTGTAATGATTGAAAAGCAATGGAGGAAACATGTTTCAAGTGGTGGTGCGATTTCAAATATTTTCATAGTATAGTAATTACCAAATTTTGAATTCATATAATATAACCATAAATTACACAGACTTTATCTTCCATTCTGAATAGATGGTCATTTTCTCTGCTGAAACATTTCCAATGAATGCACTTATTCATAAGATTGTCATCCTGAAATATGTTTCTTTATATTCAAACAATACTTACCTTTATGTAACATCTGTATTTCAAACTGTACTTTTATGCCTCTAAAATTTGTAGAGTGAATCTATATCTAGTTGTTAAGGAAGACTTTCACAGATATTTTACGTGGTCCTGAGTCTTCTCCTTGTTAAATATGTGTACGATCTTCAATATTTTAAAGGCTCTGAACTTGTACTGTAGATTCTGACATACAGCTAGTATTGCAGGCTCACATGAAGTTGGATTAACTATAGAACATATAATTGTTGTAGTAATTATCCTTTAAAAGACATATGTATATATATATATATATATATCTCAATATTTTTGTAATCTTTGGTAGTATGTTTCATGTTAGACTACAGCTTTTCTGGTGTAGTATATAAATAAACACTGAATTTCTTTGATCTGTACCTTTGGCTGGGTTAGAATTAGTTTCCTTCTAGTTTTCAATAAGGACTTTTCTTAATTGCAAAATTTTTGATATATACAAAGAATAGATGTAATCTATATGTAGGTTTTGAAATAGATAATAACATGATGTATGGATATAGATGTAGATATAGATCTCTATTTTTTAATTTTCTTGGTGAAAGAGGCTTTATGAGTGTTTTTAATATATAATATACATTATATTAATTAAATATACAACATTTAGGTGTGTACTCTTCCATCTGTATAATCTGGTGTGTGGAGAACACGCAAAAATGCAATTTCCAAAAAGATGAGTAGTTTAATACTTGAGAAAGTGCAGAATTTTGTCATAGCATGTAGGAAGAACGTATAATCCAGATGATAAGGAAATGGGAGGTGCATATCTCTCTTATCTCCAGATGAAATGATACATATTTGGCATCTTATTTATATTATTTTTTAAATTTTCATCCTGTTTTATTGAGATATGATTGACATATAGCACTGTATAAGTTTAAAGTATGCAGCATAATGATTTGACTTAAATACATCATGAAATGATTATCACAGTAGGTTTAGTGGACATCCATCATCTCCTATAGATATCAAATTAAAGAAATGGAGAAAAATTTTTCTTGTGATGAGAAATCTTAGAATTTACTTTCTTAACAACTTTGATCTGTAACATGCAGCAGTGTTAATTATATTTATCATGTTGTACATTACATCCCTAGTACTTATTTATCTTATAACCGGAAATTTGTAACTTTTGACTGCCTTCATCCAATTCACCCTGCCCCTAACCACCTGCCTCTGATAACCACAAATCTGATCACTTTTTTTGGTGAGTTCGTTTGTTTTTGATGTATAATTGACCTGTGACACTATGTTAGTTCCTGTTACACTGCATAGTGAGTTGGTATTTCTGTACTTTTCAGAATGATCACCAGGATAAGTCTAGTTACTATATGTCAACACACAAAGATACACCATAGTTATTGACTATGTTCCTCACGCTGTACATGTCATCACTGTGACTCATTTATTTTGTAACTGGAAGTTTGCACCTCTTAATCTCCCTCCCCTATTTCTCCTTCGCCTGCTCCCTCCACCCTGGCAACCACCTGTTTATTCTCTGTATCTGTGACTCTTTGTTTTGTTATGTTTGCTCATTTGTTTCAGACAGTATTTGTTTTTCTCTGTCTGACTTAACTAGCACCCTCTACATCATCCATGTTGTCACAGATAGCAAGATTTCATTCTTTTCCATGACTGAGTAACATTCCGTGTGTGTATATATATCTTCTTTAACCATTCATCTATTGATGGGCACCTGAGTTGCTTCTCTATCTTGGCTATTGTAAATAATGCTGCACTGAATATAGGGGTGCATATATCTTTTCTAATTAGTGTTTTTGTTTTCTTTGGAAAAGTGTCTGGAAGTCAAACTCCTGGATCATATTGTAGTTATATTTTCAATTTTTTGAGGAATCTTCATACTGTTTTCCATAGAGGCTGCACCAATTTACATTTCCACAAACAATGGCACAAGGGTTCCTTTTTCTCCACATCCTTGACAACATTTTTTATTTGTTGTCTTTTTGATGATGGCCATTCTGACAGGTGTGAGGTGATATCTCAGGGTGGTTTTGATTTGCATTTCCCTGATGTTTAGTGATGTTGAGCATCTTTTCACGTGCTATTCCTCATCTGTATGTCTTCTTTGGAAAATTGCCTATTCAGATCCTCAGCCCATTTTTTAATTGAGTTGCTTTTTGATGTTGAGTTGTATGAGGTATTTGTATATTTTGAATATTAACTCCTTATCAGTTATATCAATTGCAAATGTTTTCTTCCATTTAGTAGGTGGCCTTCTCATTTTGTTGATAGTTTCCTACACTGTGAAAAAGGTTTTTAGTTTGATTTAGTCCCATTTGTTTATTTTTGCTTCTGTTTCCCTTACCTGAGGAGACATATCCAAAAAATTATTATTGAGACCCATGTCAAAAAGTGTACTACCTATGTTTTCTTTTAGAAGTTTTATGGCTTCAGGTCTTACATTTAAGTCTTTAATCCATTTAAAATTTACTTTTGTGCATGTTGTGAGAGTGTAGTCCAGTTTGATTCTTTTGTATGTAGCTCTCTAGTTTTTCTAATACCATTTATTGAAGATGCTGTCTTTTCTCCATTGTATATTCTTGCCTCCTTTGTGGGAGATTAATTGCCCATATAATGGCACCTTCTTTTAAATAATAATCATGTGAGTAATGACATATAGACACCTCTGGTTTAACAGACATTACAATATGTATTTCATTAAAGAAATTTCATTGAAAAGAGATATTGAAATTTATATTGGTTACATTATCTGCTTGCATACTTATTCAAAATTCAGTAAGGAATTTTATCAAACCATTGCATACCCACTCAAGCTCTATCCAAAAATTTTCTTTCCTCGTTCTTTACTCCTTCATCACTTTGGATATTTTGTCTTTTCTTACTTCATTATTTTCATATTTTATATCAATTTCATCATCTTCCCCAATAGGACTCTACACATTTGTATAAAAACCAATAACATTCGGTCTTAGTACCTCTCACTTATTTCAGATTCTGCAGAACAAATGTCTAGAATCATGATGTCCAACATGGTAGCCATTTTAGCTTCATATGGCTATTTAAATTATTTAAAATTTAACAATTAAAAAATTGGTTATTTATTCACAGTACTCATATTTTAAATGCTCAATAACCACATATACTTCCTAGCTACCATATTGGACAGTGCAGATTATAGAACATTTACTCAGTTTAGATAGAGCCAGACAGCACTTGTGGACAATGAATGGACAAACCCAGGGTTCTGCCTATTAGGAGAGTATTGAATGTAAATAGTGTCATGTGTTTTCCTCTCACACAAAACTTAGTTGATCGAATTATTAATTGCTTTTAAAATGCAAGTTATGATGTAACTCAGTTACATCATATTTTTTATATATGTATATATTTATATTTATATATACATATTTATATTTTAGACTTTAACTTTAATGAAATGTTTTCCATTAATGAAATAATTTTTATATATTATCAAATAAGTATAAAAGTTTAGAATAAATGAACTAGAAAGTGGTTTTTCAATTATAACTCAATAACAGAAGCACGTGATAACTCTTAAGAAATAATGTGGGCCCACTATGTCGTACACCAGAACAAATATAACATTGTAAGTCAACTATACTTCAATAAAAAATAAAAATTAAAAAAAAGTGTAAGTGGTGGATTTCTGTTTTGAATTTTGTAATTATTTATTTTTATTTATTTTATTTATTTTTTTGGCTGTGTCAGGTCTTAGTTGCAGTATGCAGGATCTTTGTTGTGGCGTGCAGGCTTCTCTCTAGTTGTGGCGTGCAGGTTTTCTCTCTTTAGTTGTGGGGCATGGGCTCCAGAGCACATGGGCTCTGTCGTTGTGGTGCATGGGCTCCAAAGCACGTGGGCTCTGTAGTTTGCAGCATGTGGGCTCTCTCGTTGAGGCATGCAAGCTCAGTAGTTGTGGTGTGCAGGTTTTCTCTCTCTAGTTGTGGTGTGTGGGCTCCAGGGCACGTGGGCTCTGTAGTTTGTAGCATGCGGGCTCTCTCGTTGAGGCATGTGAGCTCAGTAGTTGTGGCATGCGGGTTTTCTCTCTCTAGTTGTGGTGTGTGGGCTCCAGGGCATGTGGGCTCTGTAGTTTGCAGCATGCAGGCTCTCTCATTGAGGCGTGCAAGGCCAGTAGTTGTGGCACACAGGCTTAGTTGCCCCGTGGCATGTGGGATCTTAGTTCCCCGACCAGGGATCAAACCCACATCCCTTTCATTGGAAGGCGGACTCTTTACCACTGGACTGCCAGGGAAGTCCCAGGTGGATTTCTAAACTTTCCAAGTTGTTTCATTGATCTAATTTTCGCTACTTTTGCTCACACCACATTGTCTTGAATGCTCTAGCCTTATAGTAAGTCCTGAAATAAAATAGTTTTACTACTCCAACAATAACAAAAAAAGAAATAATGAGGTCCCATCACAAAACAATTAAATCAGAATCTCTTAGGGAGGGAGCTGTATATCAATATAGTCCTAGTTTTAAAAATTTCCACAGTTGATTAGAATATGTAGGCTTGGTTGAGAACAAGTAAGGTAGAGAATCTTGTATAGTCACTGTAGGCCTCTTAGATTAAATTTGAACATCATCTTGATTCCTCAAAGTTCTGGAAGTCATTCATGGTCATTCATTCTACTCTTTCCATATATTTATGTATGTATGTGTATATTACATTTATACATACATACATATGCATATATACGTGTAAGACACATTATGTTAGCATAATCTGTTTTTAAAACTACTTATGTGTTTTAAAAAATTTTTGTTTTTAGGTGGTTTTAGATTTATAGAAATGTAACAAAAATGGTACAGACAATTCCTGTACACCCTCTCTAGTTTCTCCTATTGTTAACCTCCTACATTACTATGATACACTTGTCACAACTATTGAATCAACTGGATACATTTTTTCAAAAATTTTAATACTTTATATAAAAATTTTTATTTTATACATTGTCATTGTACAGAATATATGTATATGCATATGCATTTTTTATTGAATGAAAGATTCTTTAAATTCCATAGTGCTTTACATTTTTCAAAGTTTCACACACATGATTTCATATAAACCCATAATAACACTTTTTTCTTCCCCTACCCCTATATTGTCCCTCCCTCCTTCCCTCTCCCCAATAGTAACCACTAGTTTGTTCTCTATATCTGTGAGTCTACTTCATTTTTTTTTATCCACTTGTTTGTTGTATTTTTTAGATTCCATGTATAAGTGATATTGTACCATATTTGTCTTTCTCTGTCTAACTTATTTCACTTCGAATAATTCCCTCCAAATCCATCCATGTTGCTGTGAATGGCTAAATTTCTTTCTTTATTATGGCTGAGTAGTATTCCATTGTATATATATACCACTTCATCTTAATCTATTTACCTCTTGATGGACACTTAGAATACTTCCATAACTTTGCAATTGTAAATATTTTTTCCAAAGAAGAAGTGCAGGTGGCTAACAGGCACATGGAAAGATGCTCAATATCACAAATCATCAGGGAAATGCAAATCAAGACCACGATGAGATACCACCTCACACCTGTCAGAATGGCTGTCATCAAAAAGAATGCAAATAACAAATGTTGGCGAGGATGTGGAGAAAAGAGAACCATTGTTCACTGTTGGTGAGACTGTAAATTGGTGCAGCCACTGTGGCAGAAGTATGGAGGTTTCTTAAAAATCTAAGAATAGAACTACCATATGATCCAGCAATTCCATTCCTGGGTATATATCTGAATAAAACCAGAAACACTAATTTGAAAAGATACATTGTTATTAACTAAACTCCATACTTTATTCAGGTTTCATTAGTTTTTCCCTAATGTTCTCTTGCTGTTTCAGGATTTCAGCTAGAATATCCTATTACATTTATTTATCATGTCTCTTTAGGTTCCTCTGGGCTATAACAGCTGCTCAAATTTTTCTTGTTTTTCATGATCCTGACAGTTTTGAGAATTACTGGTTAGGTATTTTGTAGAATGTTCTTCCATTGGGATTTGTCTGATGTTGTTCTCATGGTTAGACTGGATTTTTGAGATTGGAAAGGAAGACCACAGGGGTGAAGTACCATTTTCAACACAGCTTATCAAGAGCACATGTTGTCATTTGAACTTATTGCTGATGATGTGAACCTTGATCATTTGACTGAACTAGTATTTGTCAGGTTTCTCCACAGTGAAGTTATTCTTTAATCCCCCCTTTCCAAACTGCACTCTTTGAGAGGAAGTCAGTATACACAAGCCACTCTTAAGGAGAAGGGTGATATGCTCATCCTTCTTCAGAGGGAAGAAGCTACTCTGAAATTCGTTTGCATAGGTGATTTGTCTATTGTTTACCATCTATTTATTTGGTTATGTATTTGTATTTGTTCAGTTCTGATGGCTATTCATTTTACATGTTTAATTATAATCCAACAGTAATTAACTTTGTTATTCAGATTGTTCCAGCTTTGACCATTGAGAACTCTCAGTTGGACTCTGAGTCCCTTTAGCATATTCCTACTTTTGAGGATTTTTATTTGTTTGCTTGTTTTTAATATTCTTTACTTTCTGGTACTACAAGATGCTGCAGGCTCATCTTGCCTATTCCGTTCCATAGTCTAGAATCAACCATTTTTTTTAAACAAGTGAGTTCCTTTTATTGGAAAATGGAATAGACCTGGATGATAGCTGTGCTCTTTGCTACTGGGGTGCCCTTACTTTTAGGCCCTCTCAGCTGACAGAGCAAGGAAATACAAGTGTGTATATGAACTGGTGTATATACACATATACAAATATTTCTGTATGTAATCATCTGTTTCCATATTAAGTGAAACATGAGTTCATACCGACTGTCTCCAATTCTAATCCATTTCAACATGGATCATTCTAATCTCCTCCCCTTGATTGTCTGTGACCTTCACTCCAACAGTGAGAAACCTGGACCTGACCATTCAGTATCCTTTCACTTATTCAGTTTCATCAGACAAGTACCATGTTTTCAGAATTGTTCACTGATACCCGTGTGGAAAACAACCGTACCAACTAAAGTACAGTGCTTATGGACAGTTTTTTGTTTTTTAGTTTGTTTTTAATTCCTGTCTTACAGATTCCACTCACTTCCAAAGTTTCTCAGGTCAGCACCTTTCCCCTGAAAGGTGAATTCCCTTCATTGATGTTGTTTCATACATTTGTAACACAGTTAGATTCTTTTGTCAGATTCTGCACTCCAGCTTCCTATTCCCAAGCCTCTTGAATCATTTTTTAATAGTTTGCATACATTACTAAGGTTTTTCTGTCTTTCTATAAAGTTCTATGAATTTTGACAAATACTTAATAGTTTGTATTTCCCATTAGAGTACCCTGTATTTTACCCTTTCAACCCTTCCCCTTCTATCTGGCAACCACTAATCTATTCCATTTTAATTTCATTTCAGGAATTTTCTTCAAGTTCACAGATTTTTCTCCTTATCTTGTTGAGTCTACTGATGAATCAGTAAAAGGTATTTTCATTTCTTTTACATTTGTTTTTGATATCTAGGATTTCCTCCCCTCCCCTTTTACTTATTGTTTTATATCTCTGTTGACATGACCTATTTAGACTTGCAAGTTGCCAACCTTTCCCATCAGAAATATTAATGCATTAATCATAGTTATTCTAAATTCTCTATTTGATAGCTCAAGATCTGTGTCATATCTAAATCTAGTTCTGGTAATTGCATTGTCTCCTCAGACATGTTTCTTTTTGCCTTCTGACATGGCTTATAAGTTTTTGTCAAAAACCTGACATGTTCTATAGAGTAATATTTACTGAAAAAAGAGAACTTTAGAGTGAGGTTTTATATTCATCTTTCTAGAAGTTGGGCTGTGTTTCATGCTTCTTGGAATTACAGGCACCAGAAACTTCAAATTGCATTAGTGGGCTTGTTTTTTTCCTCATCTTTTGGCCTTGGAGTTTCTCTCCTTTTTTAAAAAAATTATAGTTGATTTACAGTATTATATTAGTTTCAGGTGTACAGCAAAGTGATTCAATATTTTTGTAGATTATACTCCATTTAAAGTTATTACAAAATAATGGCTGTATTTCGTTGTGCTGTATGATATATCCCTGTTAATTAGTTATTTTTTATGTAGTAGTTTGTATCCCTTAATCTCATACCCTCATCTTTCCCTTCCTCCCTTCCCTCTCCCCACTGTTAACCAGTAATTTGTTCTCTATATCTGTGTCTGTTTCTGTTTTGCTGTATGCATTCATTCGTGTTATCTTTTAGATTCCACATATAAGTGATAATATAGAGTGTGCATGTGTGTATATATATATATATTCCACATCTTCTTTATCCATTCGTCTCTTGATAGACACTTGTGGACACTTGTGTTGCTTCCGTATCTTGACTATTGTAAATAAAGCTGCTATGAACATTGGGGTGAATGTATCTTTTCAAGTTACTGTTTTCAGGGTTTTCTTGGATAAATACCCAGGAGTAAAATTGCTGGGTCATAGGTAGTTCTATTTTTAATTTTTTGAGGAACCTGAATCTGGGAAAAATTGTAACTCCATCATAATCGGAAAGATGTGACACTGTGTGTCTTCTGAGACTAGGTCCAAACAGTAAAGAGACTTCAGCAATGGAACAATGAGTGATTGAGGTTGTTAAACAATGGTCAATTATAAGAAAAATCAACTACAAAAATATATCAGGGAAGATGGGTCACAAAAAATGTGAGGTCAGTTTTCAGTTTTTAGTTTTTATTATGATGGTCATGGTGGGTGTTATTGAAATTGTTTTCATTAGAAATCTAGAAGCTCTATTTTGTCTTTTTTTTTTTAACTTTGTATATTATATGGGAGTATAGTTGATTAACAGTGTTGTGCTAGTTTCAGGTGTACAGCAAAGTGATTCAGTTATTCATGTATCTATTCTTTTTCAAATTCTTTTCCCATTTAGGTTGTTACATAATATTTTGTTTTAAGACCTTGTATTTTTAATTCCAATCCATCAGGATACCTGACTATATCAGGTGTTCCTGATCATGTCTCTTAGCAACTATTATAAAGTTGGTCTGTTTGCTTTAAGAAGGTTTTTTTTTTTCTTTGTATTCTATAGCTCATCAAATACAATATGCAACCAAATTCCAACACTGGCCCTAGATTGCAGAGTTAAATTATATGTACTGAGATCCCTTTCCCCTAGTTTCTGTATTATATCAATATCTGCACTAACTTGTTTTTTAAAAGCTCAGTAAAGTATCTTGGGATATACTGGGCATTCAATATATGTTAATTCATTATTTTTTATCTTTCTTCTTGTACAATGTTTCTTCTACTTTGAGGACTTCATTTTTTTCTCACCATTGGTCAATTTGGCAAATTGAGATGAAAAAATATTGAGTATATTCAAACTCAAAAAATGACTTTTATAATGCATCAAATTCATACTAGAAGCAAGCGGTCTAATTCTCTCATTTTAAACCAGTGTTCCAAACACTGTGGTGTAATAACCACCTGTGTCTGAATCATCTAGGTCATGTGTCATAAATGTGAACTCCTGGGCTCCACCCAGTCTTACTTTATTACAAGATAGGTGGTAAGAATAAGATTTTTAACAAGCTCTCTGGACAGTTCTGGTGTACAATTATGGAGCTATTACGTAAAATGTTCTACGTGGAATTGAGCAGATATTGGATACAGTGTATAGTGGAATATTTATTTCTTAACATTTGCTAACCCTCATCATAGGACAATGTAATAAATAGATATTTCTAGTTTGCTTTTATTGTTTGTGGAAACAAAATGGAAATTTAAATGCTGATTCTTTGGTTTGGCTCTTTCTCAAATGGTAATAATCTCATCATTGTTGTTCACAATTATATATTCAACACACACTTTTTTATTATACTTAAAAAATACTGTTAGGCATAATTGTGTTTGGTGGAAAAAGAGTTTTAAAAAGTTTACTGTTTTCAGCATATAGCAGCAGCACACAGACTGTAAATGCAAATATTATTACATGGCTCAAATTGTGTTGAGTGCAACATTTTCAGAAAACATTAATAGATTTGCAGAAATATAATAATCAAATGTTATGTAAGGCTATATATTTATGAAACATCAGATTTAAAATAATAGGATTATTATTATTTAATGGAAAACTTTTCCACATCTTTTATATGTTTATAAACATTGCGAACTCCAAGAAGAATACAGAGTATCCAGCATTACTCACACTTATTATGATAAAAGAGCACCCTGTCACCCCATAATTGTGCTCCTTTCCTTTAGCACCTTTCAGTTTTCACATGAAACAATTATGGAGAACACTTGTCTATTGCCACTGTTCTATTCCATATTTTGCACATATTTTCTAATACCTGGTATATATTTTAAATTTATTTTATTGAAGTAAAGTTGATTTACAATTTGGTGTTAGTTTCTGGCATGCAGCAAAGTGATTCAGTTATACATATGTAATAGTTTACATTTCCTAATCCTAAACTCCCAATCCCTCCCTCATCCCCCTCCCCTTTGGCATCCACCAGTCTGTTCTCTATATCTGTGAGTCTGTTTCTGTTTTGTAGACAAGTTCATTTGTGTCATATTTTAGATTCCACATATAAGTGATATCGTACGGCGTTTGTCCTTCTCTGTCTGACTTACTTCACTTAGTACAATGATATCTAGGTCCATCCATGTTGCTGCAAATGGCATTATTTCATTCTTTTTTATGGCTGAGTATTATTCCATCATATATACGTACCACATATTCTTTATCCATTCATCTGTTGATGGACATTTAGGTTGTTTCCATGTCTTGGCTATTGTAAATACTGCAGCTATGAACATTGGGGTGCATGTATCTTTACAATTCATAGTTTTGTCGGGATATATACCCAGGAGTGAGATTGCTGGATCAACTCTATTTTTAGTTTTTTGAGGAACCTCTATACTGTTTCCCATAGTGGCTGCACCAATTTACATTTCCACCAACAGTGTAGGAGGGTTCCTGTTTCTCCACACCCTCTCCAGAATTCATTATTTGTAGACTTTCTAATGATGGCCATCCTGACTGGTTTGAGGTGATACTATATTGTAGTTTCTATTTGCATTTCTCAAATAATTAGTGATGCTGAGCATCTTTTCATGTGCCTCTTGGCCATCTGTATGTCTTCTTTGGAGAAATGTCTATTTAGGTCTTTGCCCATTTATTGATTGGGTTGTTTGTTTTTTTGTTATTGAGTTGTATGCGCTATTTGCATATTTTGGAAATTAAGCACTTGTTTGTCACCTCATTTGAAAATATTTTCTCCCATTTCATAGTTTGTGTTATTTTATTTATGGTTTCCTTTGCTATGCAAGAGGTTATAGGTTTGATAAGGTCACACTTGTTTATTTTGCTTTTACTTCTATTGTCTTGGGAGACTGCCCTAAGAAAACTTTGGTATTATTTATGTCACAGAATGGTTTGCTTATGTTCTCTTCTATGAGTTTTCTGGTGTCATGTCTTATATTTAAGTTTGTAAGCCATTTTGAGTTTATTTTTGTGTATGGTGTGAGGGTGTGTTCTAACTTCATTGATTTATATGTAGCTGTCCAGCTTTTCCAACACCACTTGCTGAAAAGACTGTCATTTCCCCATTGTATATTCTTGCCTCCTTTGTCAAAGCTTAACTGACTATAGGTGTGTGGGTTTATTTCTGGGCTCTCTATTCTGTTCTAATGATCCTTATGTCTGTTTTTGTGCCAATACCACACTGTTTTGATTACTATAGCTTTGTAGTATTGTCTGAAGTCTGTGAGGTTTATGCCTCCAGTTTTATTCTTTTTCCTCAGGATTGCTTTGGCAATTCTGGATCTTTTACGGTTCCATATAAATTTTAGGATTGTTTGTTCTAGTTCTGTGAAAAATGTCATGGGTAATTTGATAGATATCACATTAAATCTGTAGATTGCTTTGGGTAGTATGACCATTTTAACAATATTAATTCTTCCAATCTAAGAGCATGGGATAGCTTTCCATTTCTTTCAATCATCTTCAATTTCCTTTATTAATGTTTTATATTTCTTAGCATACAGGTCTTTCATTCCTTGGTCAGGTTTATTCCTAAGTTTTTTGTTTTTTTTTTTTTGGTGCTATTTTTAAAGGTATTTTTTTTTTTACATTCCCTTTCTGATATTTCATTGTTAGTGTAAAGAAATACAACTGATTTCTGTATGTTAATCTTGTATCCTACTACCTTGCTGAATTCATTTATCAGTCCTTGTAGTTTTTGTGTGGAGCCCTTGAGTTCTCTATATATAGTATCATGTCATTTGCACATAATGAAAACCTTACCTCTTTCCTTCCAATTTCGATACTTTTTATTTATTGGTATTTTAGTAATGTGTTGTTTTTTTCCCATGTAATAGGTTTTTTTCTCATTTCTTTTTCTATGATTGATATCTAGTTTCATGCCTTTATAATCAGAAAAGATGCTTGAAATAATTTCTATCCTCTTAAATTTGTTTAGGTGTGTTTTGTGTCCTATTATGTGTTTAATCTTAGAGAATGTTCCATGTGCACTTGAAAAGAATGTTTATTTTGGTTGTTTTGGATGTAATGTGCTGAAAATATCAATTAAGTCTAACTGTTTTATTGTGTCATTTAGAATCTCCATTGCATTAGTGATTTTCTCTCAGGAAGATCTGTCCATTGATATCAATGGGGTGTTAAAGTCTCCTAATATTAATTGTATTCCCATCAGTTTCTTCCTTTATATCTTATTTGTTTTATGTATTTGGGTGCTCCTATATTGGGTTCATATACATGAACGAATTTACTATCCTCTTCTCCTATTAATCCTCTTATCATTATATAGTGTCATTTTTATCTTTTGTTTTAAAGTCTATTCTGTCTGATAAGAGTATGGCTACCCCCACTTTCTTGTCATTTCTGTTTGCATGAATTATCTTTTTCCATCCCTTCACTTTCAATCTATGTGTGTCCTTTGCCCGAAAGTGGGTCTCTACTAAGGCAGCATATTATAGGCTCTCTTTTTTTTTTAAATCCAATCTACCACTCTATGTCTTTTGATTGAATCATTTAGTTTCTTGACATTTAAGGTAATTATTGATAGATATCTATTTATTGCCATTTTAAACCTTGTTTTCTGATTGACTTTGTATTTCTTCTTTGTTCCTTTCTTTTTCTTTTTGCTTTTCCATTTGTGGTTCAATGGTGTTCTTTTGTATTATGTTTGTGTTCTCTTCTTTTTGGTTTTTGTGAATCTACTGTATGTTTTTGATTTGTGGTTACCCTGTTTTTCACGTATGTTAAGCCCTTCCTATATCTACTTGCTTTAGACTGATAGTCTATAGGCTCAAACACATTTTTTTAAACAATCTGTATTTTCTTACTCTCCTCCCCCACATTTTATGATGTTGATGTCCTCTTTTACATCTTCATGTTTATCATTTTGCTGTTCATTGTTGTTATCACTGCTTTCACAGAAATTTTTGATTTTTTAAATAATCTATGTACTGGCTTATTTAAGTGGTTTACTTTCCAATTGCGATTTTCTCTTTTTTATAGATTCTTGCTTCTTTTCTATTTAGAGAAGACCTTTCAATGTTTATTTTAGGGTAGGTTTAGTATTGCTATATTCTTTTAGTTTTTGCTTGTCTGACAAATCCTTTATCTCTCCTTCTATTCTAAATGGATAATCTTGCTGGGTAGAGTATCCTACATTGCAAGTTTTTCCCTTTTAGGACTTTCAATAAATCTTGCCACTCCCTTCTGGCCTGCAACGTTTCTGTAGAGAAATCAGCTGATAGCCTTACGGGGGTTCCCTTGTCATGAACTCTGTTTTTCCCTTGCTGCCTTTAGAATCCTCTATCTTTAACTTTTGCCATTTTAATTATAATGTCTTGGTGTAGGTCTGTTTCAGTTCATCTTGTTTGGGACCTGCTGTGCTTCCTGTACCTGGACATCTGTTTCCTTCTTTAAGTTTAGGAAGTTTTCAGCCATACATTCTTCAAATACTTTTTCTATCCCCTTTTCTCTTTCTTCTTCTGGGATCCCTATTACACATAGATTGCCATGCTTGATATTATGCCATAGGTCTCATATTGCTTTATTTTTTAATTTTTTTTTTTCATTTGGCTTTCTGACTGCTGTTCTGATTGGCTGATTTCCATTATTCTATCTTCCAGATCCCAATAATACGCATTATTCAATTTGCTATTTATTGCCTTTAGCTCAGTTTTCATCTCAGCAAATAAGTTTTCTAATTTTCCTTGATTCCTCTTTATAGTTTCTAGTTCCTTTTTACAGTAATCTGCATTTCTATTGATAGCCTTTCTTAATTCCTTCAGTATTTTCATTACATTCTTTTTGAACTTGGTGTCTACTAGACTGAAGAGGTCTGTTTCATTGTTTTTTCAGGTGACTTCTCTTGATCTTTTAACTGGGAGTGGTTCTTCTGCTCTTTCATTTTACTTATATTTCTCTTGCTCTGTGAGTTTAGGAGAAACTGTTATCTATTGTGGTCTTGGAGGGCTATTTTTATGTGGAAGCATCCCTGTGTTGCCTGCGTGAGTTTAATATTTTTGGTGCAAGGGGTCTTTTTAGTATATGCACCTGTTGCATCTTTCCTCAATGTGTGCTGGCTCTTATCCCCTTGATAGGGGGTGTGACTGGTGATGTGATGACCAGAGCCTGCACTGGCTATCAAGCAGGGTCTCCTCTTTGCTTTGTGGTTATCACCACCCTGTTCCAGGCAGGGTCTGCTCCCCAGTTGTTGGAGTAGCAGACCCCAGATCCATTTCTGAAGTGCAGTGTGAAGTAGGCAGAACTGGAGCACTCCCCTTGGAAGAGGAGCCATTAAGTATTCCTCTGCAGGAGCTGTCCACTGGGGAGTGCGCTCTGTGGTGTTACCTGAAACCCATTGTGCAGGCTTACAAAGTACACTGTTGTTGGCACTGTCCTTTACCCTGCCTCAACTGGGAATGCAGGCAATAGGCCCTTGTGAACTTCAGGTGCTGCATTCACAAATACACCAGCACAGATCCATAGTCTTAGATCCACTGAAATTAGTTACCAGGACTGCAGTAGTAGCACACCTGGCCCCACCACGGAAGCTATGGAAGCAGGCAAGACCCTGGCCCCGCCTCCATGTGCCTGCACTTGGTAAGCCCACAGCTGCTAACTCGGGACCCACTCCAGCCACAGGAGCACCTGTTGTCCACTCTGATGTCCTGAAGGCACTGAGTTTACAATGCTCGCGGCGGTGGCGCGAATCTGCCGATCACACAGCCATAGGAAGAGGGTTCATGTTTCAGCCCTGACTCCTAAGTCACACAGCTCCTGGAGATCAGCTTGGGTTTCAGCCCCACCTCCACATGTGGGCAAATCACTGGCACTTGCGCACTCCCAGAACTCCTAGAAGCTGCACCACACCCACTGGGAGCATGTTGAGAAAGAGGCTGCTATGGCAGGGTCCACCCCTCCGTTCACATGCTGCTTTACTTTTATGGTGGGTTCAGGCTTCTTCAGCATACACCCCCGGTTGCGGCTCATACCACACTCCAGCCCCTTCAGTCTGTCTCCAATGCAGCCAACCCCAGTGTTCTCCCCAGGTCTGTCCTCTGAAGCCCAAGTTTCAGCACTCAGCCCCCACATGCACCAGTGGATGCGACCCTCTGGCTGGGGAGTGCAGAGAGGTGACACCAGCCATCTGTTCAGGTCTCTCTCTGTTCTGCCTACTGCAGACCATCAGCTGTGTTCTCCTCCAAGCCTCTGAAGCTCCCTTTCTGTCCTGAATGATCTCCTCACTGGAAAAGGGGCTTCCCAGGGTGAGGGAACCTTTCCTCTTTCACAGCTCCCTCCCAGGGGTACAAGTCTCATCCCAATTTTTTTTTCTTTTGTCCTACCCAGTTACATGGAGATCTTTCTTGCAATTTTGGCTGGCTGAGATCTTCTGCCAGCATTCAGTAGGTATTCTGTGAGAATTGTTCCAAATGTAGGTGTATTTTTGATGTATTTATGGGAGGAAGTGAGCCCCAAGACCTGCTGTTTCACCATCTTGATTGGAACCCCCCATATTTTGTATTATGGTCTGAATGTCTGTGTCCCTGAAAAATTCATATGTTGGGATCCTTATGTACAATGTGGTGGTGTTAGAAAGAGGGGCTTTTAGGAGGTGCTTAGGTCATGAGGATGGAGCCCTCATGAGTGTTATAAAAGATATTCCACAGAGCACCCTAGATCCTTCCATCATGTGAGGATACTAGAAGTCTACAATCCAGAAGAGGGCCCTCACCTGATCTTGCTCACAGTCTGATCTCAGACATTCAGCATCCAGAACAGGGAGCAATATATTTCTGCTGTTTTTCACCCAGTTTGTGGTATTTTGTTATAGCAGGACAGGCAGACTAAGATATTTTGATATCTGAAGTTTTAGTTTTATTCATAATTCATTGATATGTGTTATCAATATACTGTAAATGGCACACCTTCTTTATACAGATATTTATTTTCATTTAGTAACAAGCTTAATTCTTGTTATTGCTATTAAATTCTGATTTTATGCTCTTAAATTCAGTAAGTTTGTCTATTTTATAAACTCATTAAATGTAAGTGCAATAATAATTACATTCATGGCAAGGCACATAGATTTTTAAATGTATCACAAGATATTCTCCATGACTTTCATTAATTTTAGACATTTCATTATGAACCAGAGACTTTCTTGAATAGGATAATCTGCATTCTACTTTTTACAAAAAGATGTAGATTGAAATGCTGGTATCTGCTGATATCTAATTGACTGAAAGATACTATTTACATTTAAAAGTTTATTTGATTTAAAATACAACATTTTTATTGCTAAATATTAAAACCTGATTAAATGAATCAAAATTGATGATTATAAAGTAGCCTAAAATTGTATTCAGAAATAAGAGTTTCAGAATATAATACAAATAATAAGAAATGGAAATAAATATAATGTTACACATTTACCCTTGAAGTATTCAGAATATATGTGTACCTGAAGTTGTGATTTTGCTGCTAATCCATTGATGTAAGTTATCATTATTTATATTATAAATCAATAATAGATTCTGTTTGTCACACACATACTTAACAAGATACCACTATACAAGATAAAAGTGTACTTAGGTAACAAGGTACTTAAGAATATTTTTTAAGTTTATTTTGTATTTTTTTTATGCAAATGCGCTTAAACTTTGGATACCTATGGATTTCATGATTTATCTGTTAACTGGTAATTTACATAGCTTGCAAAAAGTATAGCAGTATTAACCCCTCCTGCAGCATTTTTCGTAGACATAGAATAAACACTCTTAAAATATGTTGGAGTCACAAAAGATCCCAAATAGCCAAAGCAATCTTGAGAATGAAGAACAGAGCTGGAGGCATGACACGCCCCGATTTTAAACTATATTATAATGCTATGGTAAAAAACAAAAACAAAAACAAAAAAACAGCAACAATAACAAAAAAATAGTATTCTATTGACATAAAAACAGATACAGAGTTCAATGGAACAGAATGACAGCCCAGAAATAAACCCACATATAGCATATATGCTACATTAATTTATGACAAAGGAAGCAAAAATATACACTGGGGAAAGGATAGTTTCTTCAATAAATGATGCTTGGAAAACTGGACACCCACATGCAAAAGAATGGAACAGCACCACTATCTTACACCATTCACAAAAACCAACTCAAAATGCTTTAAAGACTTGAATGTGAGATCAGAAACCATAAAACTTCTAGAAGAAAACATAGTGGATAAGCTCCTTGACATCACTCTTAGCGATATATTTTTGGATTGCATTCCAAAGCAATGGCAACAAAAGCAAAAATAAATAAGATTACATCAAACTAAAAACTTCTGCAAAACCACAAAAACCTTCAAGAAAATAAAAAGGCAACCTCCTGAAAGGGATAGGGTACTTACAAATCATATATCCAATAAGTGGTTAATATAAAAAATATATAAAAAACATATAAAGAACTCATACAACTCAATATCAAAAAGCAATCTGATTGAAAAATGAGCAGAGGACCTGAAAAGGCATTTTTCCAAAGAAGGTACACAGATAGCCAACAGGCACATGAAAAGATGCTTGACATCACTAATCAGCAGAGAAATGCAAGTCAAAACCTCAATGAGTGTCACCTGACACCTCCCAGAATGGCTATTATCAAAAAGACAAAAAATGATGTGTTGGCCAAGCTGTGGAGTAAAGGGAACCCTCCTACACTGTTGGTGGGAATGTAAACTGCTGCAGCCACTATGGCAAGCAGTATGGAGTTTTCTCACAAAAATTAAAAATAGAACTACCATATGACCCAGCAATTCCACTTCTGGATATTTATCTGGAGAAAATGAAAACACTAATTCAAAAGGATTGATGAACCCCTATGTTCATTGCAGCATTATTTACAATAGCCAAGATATGGAAACAGCATTAAGTGTCCATTGATGGAGGAATGGATAAATTGTGAGATATAGATATAGATATATACATATACATAGTGTAAATGTATACACTACTCAGTCATAAAAAAGAAGGATGAAATATTGCCATTTTCAATAACATTGATGGGACTTGAGGTTATTATGCTAAGTGAAATAAGTCAGATAGAGGAAAACAAATACTGTATGATTTCACCTTTATGTAGAATCTAAAAACAAAACAAATCAAAACAAAATTCATAGATACAGAGAACAGATTGGTATTTGCCAGAGGAGAGGAAGGTTGGGGGTTGGGCAAAATGGGTGAGGAGAGGTCAATTTTATGGTGACAGATGGTAACTGGACTTAATATGTGATCATTTCCCAATGTATACAAATGTCAAATCACACACTTTATGTTAACCTAGCTAGCATATCTAAAGACTGAGATAATAACAAACTAAGAGGAAGCTTAAAAGAAGTTGTCAGTCTAATATTAAAATAAATACATTGTACATATAGCCACAGTTACCATATGAGAATGAGTAATAACAAGCAATAAGATAAAAATATTTTTGTACAAAAGGAATTAATTCTAAAAAAATCCTTCAAAAAATCTTAAGGTAAATATTAGGGTAAATTTTTTTGTAAAAATCAGCCCAATATATGATACATAATATTGCTTTGGATGTCAGATACAAAATTGTTAAAGATTATTTGTATTAAATACATTTCACAATTTTGTAAACTATAAATTGAATTTATTAAACACAATAATGGATTCAAGAGTATTATTACCATCAATATTTGTAAATATTATAGCACAATTTATTTAAATGATATAAAATTGATTTAATATTTTTCTAAGGTTTTAACATCTTTACATCTTCATCTATAGAAATAATAAAATCAGAAAATGAAACCAAGTAAAACTAAAATGAAATTAGAAACATGTGAAAATTAATTCTCAGTTATTTCAAATATATGTGTATTATATGTACAAATATATGTATGTTTATACATATGTGTGTGTGTGTGTGTGTGTGTGTGTGTGTGTGTGTATATATATATTCTACAGCACTTTGCTGGGTCCCTTCCTTTTTTTCTCTCATATCAACATTATTGATAACTTTGTCATAATATTTGGTTAAAGATTATTGTTATTTTCTACTTAGATATATAATCATTGAGTTCCATATGTATTATTCCGTTCTACTTTTATATTTTGTAAAGCAGTAATGACTAGTTGTTGTCTGAAGGGCAGGAAACTTGATTATATTTCATCGTTTTCAGATAAGCCAAAGTTGTCCACTTCTCTAAGCTACAAAGATTGAATACTGAATTGGCTTCCTTCAAATGCATTTAGTGCTCCGTGTCTCTTAATGACAGTGATCATAAATAATGTCTAATAATGCACTGCTGAATTTTTTCTTTTTTGTTTGCCTTTATATAATATGTTAACAGAGCGTATTAGTCAAGGTTCTCCAAAGAAACTGAACCAACTGTGTGTGTGTGTGTGTGTGTGTGTGTGTGTGTGTGTAGAGGGAGAGAGCTTGAGAGCAGAGAGAAGGAGATTTATTACAAGGAACTGACTCATGGGATTATAGAGGTAGACAAGTGCCCAGATCTGCAGCGGGCCGTTGGAGACCCAGAAGAGCCCACGGTGTGATTCCAGTCCAAAAGTCTGCTTGCCAGAGACCAGGAAGAGCAGAGGTTTCAGTTCCAGTCTGAAGGCAGGAATAAAATGACGTCAGAGCTTAGAGAAGTCAAGCAGAAGGAATTCCATCTTCCTCCCCTTACTTGTCCTCTTGTTCTATTCAGCTGTGGGATGGGGCCCACCCACATCAGGAAGGTCAGTCTGCTTTACTAGATTTCCTGATTCAAATGTCCATCTCATCCAGAATCACTCTCATGGACACACCCAGGGTAATGTTTGACCAAATGTCTGGGCACCCATGGCCAGTTGACATGTAAAATTAACTATCACACAAAGTATACTATTGATACCAGAAAAGCTTTATCAAAAGCCCAGGCTCTTTTGTTCAACTCTTCCAAAAGAATTTGGAACACAAAACACAAAGGAAAAATAAACATGCTGAAGTTGAGGAGCAAAGAGAACAAAGAAGCAGTGTATTTAGGTCAGAAGGGAAAGTTACACAGTCAGAGGAGAAGTGTGTGGGCATCCTTGCGAGTGAGGGGTGCGTCGCAGCGTTCTTTGATCCCCCTTTTACTTTTAGCCCTTTGAATGGGTGGGGGTCTTTTTGATTAGGGGTGGAATATTCATTGAGGGGAGGGTTGAGGTGTGGTCTGGATTGCACCACGTTGCATTAGCTCCCAGTCCTACACATTTTTCTCCTGAAGTCATTGTACACGCACTCTAAGAGTTGTTTTCCCTTAAATTTCCCCTTACTAGTCGACCACCACTCATGGAAGGTTGTACTGTTGCAGGAAGGGGGAACCCTTCCAGGACCCAAGAGCGGGCTCTTGTCTAATACTTGGAAATGAATTGTCCCAGGAGACACACGTACTGACAAAGCCGAAGACTTTGTTGGAAAGGGGAGCCCAGGCAGAGAGCGGTAGAATGAGGGAACACAGGAGAGATGCTCTGCCACGTGGCTTGCAGTCTCAGGTTTTATGGTAAATGGGGTGAGTTTCCAGGTTGTCTCTGGCCAATCATCTTGCTTGACCCATATTTGATCTGACTCAGGGTCCCTCCTGGTGGTGCACATCTCTCAGACAAGATGGATTCCAGCGTGAGGGATTCCGGGAGTTTGTAGGACAATATTATGGGCTGGCATCTCCTCCCTCCTTTTGGCCCCTCCCAAATTCTCTCAGTTAGTTTTATAAGACATATTATGGGCTGGCATCTCCTTCTTTGGGACCCTCCTGAATTCTCCCGGTTAGTTTTCAGCAGCAGCACCATGTTCCTTATCTGGACCTCCTATCGTGAGACAACTCAGACAAGTGGTCATCATCATGCCTCGTCAAGGTGGGTGGTTTCGGTCAATGGTTCCCTAATAGTACAGGGTCATCAGCAACCTGTGCATTTTTATTGCGCATGCTCCACGCTTTTCATGGTCAGAGTTTCTTGCTCAGATGCCACAAAGTTTATGTTGTAGATGCCATTCCTCCATGTGTCATGGCCTCTTTTAGTGCAAAACAAGGAGGCGGCTTGGCCTTCTGCCTAATGCCTATACATGAGGAGGCTGTCCTCGGGCCCCGCCCTGTCTTTCCTGCCTCACTATCATAACGTTTGTAATTGAATAGTAGAACAATATGGATTTGTCCTTTTAGTTCATCTTACCCCGAAAGTTCAATAAACGTGTTTGTCTGTGATTCTTTCTTCCTTTACTTTGCTGGTGTCAGTCAATGTGTGCATTCTCACCAGCCTCTGTCAGACAAAGAGAATAACTACAAAGCCTCAAAGCCTTAAGTAAACAATGTAATAACTCCTAAAGTGACCTTGTGATCTGGAGAAACTTGCTCTTTACTTGTTCCCCTGCTTTCTTCAGTATCATAATTTCCAGGCTCTAGCCCAGTTGGTCTTGTCACTAATTCTCCTCCCTGCCATTCTTTCCCTAACAGCCTCCCCGTCCTTCCTGTAAAACAAACCACATCCCTCACTCGTCTCTGAATAATGCGCACTGACACCAGGCATCCTTTACATGCAGCCGTAGTCACATAGCTCACTCTGGCGGGGTGTGGTGAAAAGAACATGAACTTTAGAAGTAGATATGTCTAGGAGCCCTCCCCTGCTTTATAATTACTGGTTGTGTGATCTTTTGAAAGGGACTTAACTCTTTCAAACTTTACTTTTCTCATTTGCAAGGTGGAGACAAAAATGCTGCCTCATAACTTTGTAATGAGGAAGCATAGTATCAGGCACAGAGAAAAATCATTGTCTCCTTTTTCTTTTGTCCAGTATTTTCTGAGCATCTATGATATATGAGGCACTACAGCTGTCACCAGGGTTACTGGGTTAAAAGACATGTCTTTACCATCAAAGAACTCACAGGCTAGGGAGGAGATATCATAAAAATAAATAACTACCAACAATGTGGAAATGTCTATGAAATAAGTAAGCCTATTGCATTATGTTTATTCAGGAGATACGTGCCAGTACTGGTCTGAAAGGATCAGAGATGGTTTTTTGAAGTGATAAAAATAAAGATTTGGAATGAGCAGAGTTTTCCAATAGAAAGCAGATCAGGAGGTTTTAGCATGTGCAACCTATGACATCCAAAGAGAGATGGTGACAACACATAGGATCTTAGAAGGACTGAACTTTATTTTATTCAGAATGGGGCTTGAGGAATCCAAAGAAAGCTTGTAGAATTAAGAGGGGGCCTGAGTATTCAAGGTCTAGGCACAGTAAATACATTAGTGTGTTTGAACTCTTATAGATATTTGTGTTATCACCATTGTAAAGATGAAACAGAAACAAAAATAAGCATTCCTTAAATCATAAAGCATTTAGGTTGCTGAGCCAAGGTTTATACCTTGGGAATCTAGCCCCATATCCAGTGCTTTAAACCAGCCTGCATTGTTGCTCTCCTCCAAGCTAATGCATTAAAGCATCCACCTGGGGCTCTTACAGTTCTTTCCCTTTATTCATATAAATGTCAGTCAGATATGAAATCCTTGGACCATGCTACTAATCCAAGTTACTGTATCATTGTTTTGCATGAGACAAATTAGCTATAAAAAAATCTAGGAGATGCAACACCAATTAATTAGAATTCAAGAGAATAGTTCTCTAAGGTGAATAGACTTTGTATTGCCGTACAAAAATCTATACTTTATCCCTGTGCCAGCTCTAAACTGAGGAGTCTAGGTCCTGGTTAAAATCTTATGTGCAATATTTCAAGCCTGATCACAGGCAGTTACAAAGGCTTTACCCGGCAGGTTTCAAGTCTTTCCATAACAGACTTGGTGCACAGCTGATGCAATGCAGTCTCTGAACAGAGTTACAGTAAAGGATCCAGGCCTGCCTGGCTGGTCACACTCTCCACTTACTTGTTTTCCTAGCCCTGGTGCCTTTGTTTCTAGATCTCTTTATCTGCAGTCTTTGGAAAAGGTCCTCCTCAGATGCCTCTGCTGAGAACTTATTACTGCACCACACTTGGGTCTACTTGCCCACACGCAGTAAAGCCAATCTACCGATATTGGGTTGTGGTGAAGGAAAGGACAGTGTTTATTGTAGGCACCAAGCAAGGAGAAGAGGGAGCTTGTGCTCATAAGACCAGAACTCTCTGATGGTTTTCAGAGAAGGGGTTTTAAAGGCAGTGTGAGGGAGGGGGCTGCAGGGTACGTGATCAGCTTGTGCACAATTCTCGTATTGGTTGGCATCAAGGTGAAGTTTCAACCATCATCAACCCTCTGGTTTCAACCAGTCTAGGGTCTATGTTATTGCACTCAGCAGTTTTCATCTGGTGGCGGGTCTACTTCCTATAAAAACAATTTAAGAATGTGTGTCAGGCCCTTGTCTATATCCTTCAGGGAACTGGGAGTTCAGTGATTCTGCTGTGTGGAAGATTTAGAGTCTAAATTATTACCAGTTTCCCAGCCCAACAGCTATTCTTTGTTTCTACAACTTCACATTTCCTAATTATTAACTCTTCAACCAGCTTTTAGAGACCCAAGGGAGGCCAGGGAGACTAAGGCAAAAGCCTTTTACTGCAAAGAACAGGGACACAGGGGCTTGTATACAGTTTCAACCTCCTTACTGGAGAGTAGGAGGAACCCTTGAAGAAGATTTTCCCCACCTGACTCAGTCCTTTCCCACCCCAGTCCTTTCCCCCTGTAGCCCTCACACCACTTCAGGGTTCATAAAATTGCCAGAGCCTTTTGTTTGGTTTCCTCAACACTGAGATGCCCCCCACGTCTGCACTGATCCACCTGACCCTAGACCAGTGAGCTGTTCCAGGCTGAGTTGGTCTCATTTTAGACTCTTGCTTATACCATTATAGTTTGCAATTAACTCATTCATTTTTGACTTGTTGCTTTAATCAATTACTCCAACACCTGACAACTGAGCTTTATTTCTCCCAAATCAACTGAGCTCCTGACATAAACAGAAAATATTATACACTTGTCAGTGTAACAGAAATCTTTAATGCATGTAAGTAAGCACAATTAAAGGAAGAAAACTGCAATTTATACTGAAGACACTTGAATGAATGAATACACAGATTCCTTTACCAAATGGCACTATTATATTCTCAGTATTGGTAAAGGTAACAATTCTTTCTAAATGAACCTATAAATTCAGTGCAATCTCAATCAATACGCTAACTCTATCCAAAGTTCAGTTGAATAGGGAGGGCTCAAACCATGTTAAAGCAATTTCATGAAAAATATAATACTTTCCAAAATTCTAGTTCTTAAAATTATCACTGATCCCCAGTTATGGATTATGATGATATATTTTGTATATTTGTCACTAAATACCTTGTAAGTTCTAAATTCCAATGACAATGCATGCTTTATATTTTTATGTAGGGATAAAAAGAAGTAAGATACTTCCCTAGAGGGTCATGTATTTTGTATCTCTTTAATTCACTTTGATGAGACCTAATGAATTAAAATGTTATATTATGATTAAAATATGTAAAAAGAATGACTGCTTTACAGAATTGATTGATTATAGTAATTCAAAAAAAACAAGTGGCACAAATTTATGAGATGGTTAGGCAGAGTGTTGAAGAGAAAAAATTAGGTGAAGATGGAAGGCAAAGGGACACAGGGATGGATTAAGCAGAGAAAGGGGTTTCTATTCTAGGATAATACAGAAACTCTACTGACCCTATAAGCAAAAATAGTAAAGAGACAGGGAGTTTAGACAATGGCCTTGTCTTTGGATAACTGTTTGAGTATTTAGTTTGAAATCACCAGGGACGCTTAGCTGAGTGAGTTAAAATGTAGTTACCATATTAGAGATAAAAGGCTTAGTCTGCATACATTTAACATCGCTTACTAATGATTTGGGGTGGTGTGAGACTAAAACAGTTTCAAATAATCAATGGACAGTCAGGGATTACGGTTCATTGAAAAGGACACATGTTCTTTTTAAATCCAGGAATGATAATTAGGAACTGCTGGAGATGGAAATTTTGTAATTGTATGCATTTTGTATGCAAATTAGATTTTAATTATAGAATTTCTCAAATATTTAGTTGTCCTTGTTAATGCTAATTGGTTTGGTAAATAGTTTTAACAAGGGAATTATGTATTGTAAAATTGTGTTTTCTAAATAAAAAGCCAGCTTTGGGTTAAAAGCACTCATTCTGAAATCAGACCACTTGGGTTGAATGCCTGACTCTGCTGTTTGTCAACATTTATGAACCTCGAGCAAGTTAATGAATTTGTGTGCCTATACGTGATCATCCTTATCACAAGATTAATATTAGTATCTATCTCATCAAGTAGTCATGAGGTTTAAATAATCAACTGTGTTCAACGTTTCCTTGATATCTGGTCCATATATTTAAATAGTTTGGCAAAATTTTAATCATGAGGATAATTTAAAGATGTATTGGTAATTGCTACAGAATTCATATACCTGTCATTTCCTTACTATACATTTTTCTCCTGAGTTGTTATTTTGATTTTAAATCCAAACCTCTTACTTTTAGGATAGATTCATATTGCATATATTGATAATGACATAAATCCTCAATTTACCCTATTTCAATGTTTTCATAAAGTAAATATAAATAGTAATTTCTATTGCTAATATTTAAGGCTGAGATATTTGAACACATTTATGAGTGGTTTGATTATTTACCACATTCATATTAAAAATCATAAAATTTGATCAAAACATGTGAATGTTTAGCATCCTACTAGGTATAATTACCTATAATATTTATTTATTTTTATTTTTTGTCTTTGCCAATTTTTTTATTGCAGTAAAATTGCTTTACAATGTTGTGTTAGTTTCTGCTGTACAATGAAGTGAATCAGCTATATGTATACCTATATCCCCTCCCTATTGGACCTCCCTCCCCCCCTTCCCCTCCCCATCTAGGTCATCACAGAGCACCAAGCTGAGCTCCCTGAGCTATACAGCAGGTTCCCACTAGCTATTTTACACATGGTAGTGTATTTATGTCACGCCTAATCTCCTAATTCGTCCCATCCTACCCTTCCCCCGCTGTGTCCACATGTACATTCTCTACGTCTACGTGTCTATTCCTGCCCTGCAAATAGGTTCATCTGTACCATTTTTCTAGATTCCACATATATGCGTTAATATACAATATTTGTTTTTCTGTTTCTGGCTTACTTCACTCTGTATGACAGACTCTAGGTCCATCTGCATCTCTACAAATGACCCAATCTTGTTCCTTTTTATGGCTCAGTAATATTCCATTGTATATGTGTACCACATCTTCTTTATCCATTCATCCATCGTTGGACATTTAGGTTGTTTCTATGTCCTGGCTATTGTAAATAGTGCTGCAATGAACATTGGGGTACATATGTCCTTTTGAATTATGGTTTTCTCAGGGTATATGCCCAGTAGTGGTATTGCTTGGTCATGTTGTAGTTCTATTTTTAGTTTTCTAAGGAAATACATACTGTTCTCCGTAGTGGCTGTATAAAGTTACATTCCCACCAACAGTGCAAAAGTGTTTCCTTTTCTCCACACCCTCTCCAGCATTTATTGTTTGTAGATTTTTTGATGATGGCCATTCTGACCCACCTCCTAAAGTAAGGAAAATAAAAACAAAAATAAACAAATGGGACCTAATTAAACTTAAAAGCTTTTGCATAGCAAAGGAAACTATAAACAAGACAAAAAGACAACTCTCAGAATGGGAGAAAATATTTGGAAATGAAGCAACAGACAAAGGATTGATCTCCAAAATATACAAACAGCTCATGTAGCTCAATATCAAAAAAACAACCCAATTTAAAAATATGCAGAAGACCTAAATATACATTTCACCAAAGAAGATATACAGATGGCCAAGAGGCACATGAAAAGATGCTCAACATCACTAATTATTAGAGAAATGCAAATCAAAACTACCTATAATATTTAAATGACTATAATTTAGACCATGTGTCTCCTATGTCTGACTCTCTACCTAAGAAATTAATCAGATGAATTAAACATTGTGCAAATGCTACTATAAAGGAGATTTATGCCTTCAATCTCAGAAGGTTTGTAACTACAAATGTGTAGTTAGTTGACATGCATTATCCTGACATTCAAGCACACCACACCTTTCCAACTAGATATATTTATTACCACTTTATCTCAAGCACCCAAGTTACTTATTTGATCTTCTCTGTACACTCTGTGTGCTAGGTACACTTCTGTGATGGCCCACAATGACTGCCACCTCCTAGAACTGACAAACTATGTCATCGTATCCCCTTAAATTGAGGGTGGAACTGATAGAAAAAGGTAGAAGTTATATGTCACTTCATGATTAGGTTACAAAGAGTTTGTGACTTCTGTCTTGCAAGCAGACTCTATTAACTTCTCAGCTTACAGCTCTGATGAAGCAAATTGTCACATTGGAGAGACCATGATACGAGAAACCCAGGGTGACCTCTGGCCAACGCTCACAAGAAAGTGAATGCTGCCAACAACCACTAGGTGCACTTAGAAGGGGATCTTTCCCCATTAGAGCCTTTGGATGAGTCTGCAGATCCTGGGATGACACTTAGATACCATCCTTGCGGGAGAGGGGGAAGCTGAGGACCTAGCTAAGCCATGGCCAACTTCCTGAATCACAGAAACTATGAACTGATAAATGTATGTTGTTTTAGGTCATTAATTCTTGAGCAATTTGAAACACAGCAGTAGACAATAATACACTATGCCACATAAGAATAACAATAATAATAATAATACTAATATCTGTAAGAATAAGAATAAGGATAAGGATAAAAATATCCCCCAGTGTCGTAAGTCAAAGTATTTCCTTACCGTGCAATGGTACTTTGTAGTTTCATCAGTACAAATTCAATTCCAATCATAAAGCATCAAAATTGATTATAAAATATCTATGAAAGTAAATACAAATGTATTTTCTATACATTATAAGTTGTGTATACATTAAATATGAAGAACAGATCATAATTATATTTTGGGAAGTTTTTTCACAGAATAGTTTGGATTAGGCTTCTTAAAACAATGAGTCAAAAGAAGTTTTTGCTCAAGACACATGGTAATTTTCCTGTTATTTTACTTTGAATATGCATAAAGAATTATCAGGTTCCAAGGACTCTCCCAGTCACACTTCTCAATGTAATTATATAATCAAAATCACATGTGAATACTGCTATAATACTGCATAATAACTCAGCCTTGACTTAGTCACACTAATTGAGAAGCAGAATAGCAGCATCACTTTGAAGTTTTCTGACTGCTCCTTGTTAGTGTATCTCTTTGCCTCCTCTACAGAGGTAACAGCGATTGTAAATTTTATGGTTATCATCTTATCATCTTACTTTCAAGAGAGTTTGTCACATGAAGTTTAAACAATACACTACTAAATAACCAAGAGATCAGTGTATAATTTGTCACATGGAGGTTAAATAGTACACTACTAAATAACCAAGAGATCTTGATCAAAGAGGAAATCAAACAATACCTAGAAACAAATGACAATGAAAATACAAAAACCCAAAACCTATGGGATGAAGCAAAAGCAGTTCTAAGAGGGAACTTTATAGCAATACAATCCTACCTCAAGAAACAAGAAACATCTCAAATAAACAACCTAACCTTACACCTAAATCAACTAGAAAAAGAAGAACAAAAAAAACCCAAAGTTAGGAGAAGGAAAGAAATCATAAAGATCAGATCAGAAATAAATGAAAAAGAAATGAAGAAAACAATAGCTAAGATCAATAAAACTAAAAGCTGCTTCTTTGAGAAGATAAACAAAATTGATAAACCATTAGCCAAACTCATCAGGAAAAAAGGGGAGAAGACTCAAATCAATAGATTTAGAAATGAAAAAGGAGAAATAACAACTGACACTGCAGAAACACAAAGGATCATGAGAGATTACTAAAGCAACTATATGCCAATAAAATGGACAACCTGGAAGAAATGGACAAATTCTTAGAAAAGCACACCCTTCTGAGACTGAACCAGGAAGAAATAGAAAATATAAACAGACCAATCACAAGCACTGAAATTGAGACTGTGATTAAAAATCTTCCAACAAACAAAAGCCCAGGACCAGATGGCATCACAGGCGAATTCTATCAAACATTTACAGAAGAGCTAACACCTATCCTTCTCAAACTCTTCCAAAGTGTAGCAGAGGGAGGAACACTCTCAAGCTCATTCTACAAGGCCACCATCACCCTGATGCCAAAACCGGACAAAGATGTCACAAAGAAAGAAAACTACAGGCCAATATCACTGATGAATATGGATTCAAAAATCCTCAACAAAATACTAGCCAACAGAATCCAACAGCACATTAAAAGGATCGTACAACATGATCAGGTGGGGTTTATCCCAGGAGTGCAAGGATTCTTCAATATACTCAAATCAATCAATGTGATACACCATATTAACAAATTGAAAGAGAAAAACCATATGATCATCTCGATGCAGAGAAAGCTTTCGACAAAATTCAACACCCATTTATGATAATAACTCTCCAGAAAGTAGGCATAGAGGAAACTTACCTCAACATAATAAAGGCCATATATGACAAACCCACAGCCAACATCGTTCTCAATGGTAAAAAACTGAAACCATTTCCACTAAGATCAGGAAGAAGAAAAGGTTGCCCACTCTCACCACTATTATTCAACATAGTTTTGGAAGTTTTAGCCACAGCACTCAGAGAAGAAAAAGACATAAAAGGAATCCAAATCAGAGAAGAAGAAGTAACACTGTCACTGTTTGCAGATGACATGATACTATACATAGAGAATCCCAAAGATGCTACCAGAAAACTACTAGAGCTAATCAATGAATTTGGTAATGTAGCAGGATATACAATTAATGCACAGAAATCTCTTGCATTCCTATACACTAATGACGAAAAATCTGAAAGAGAAATTAAGGAAACACTCCCATTTACCATTGCAACAAAAAGAATAAAATACCTAAGAACAAACCTACCTAAGGAGACAAAAGACCTGTATGCAGAAAACTATAAGACACTGTTGAAAGAAATTAAAGTTGATACAAACAGATGGCTAGATATACCATGTTCTTGGATTGGAAGAATCAACATTGTGAAAATGACTGTACTAACCAAAGCAATCTACAGATTCAATGCAATCCCTATCAAACTACCAATGACATTTTTCAGAGAACTAGAACAAAAAATTTCACAATTTGTATGGAAACACAAAAGACCCTGAATAACCAAAGCAATCTTGAAAAAGAAAAACAGAGCTGGAAGAATCAGGCTCCCTGACTTCAGACTATACTACAAGACAGTGTGGTACTGGCACAAAAACAGAAATACAGATCAATGGAACAGGATAGAAAGCCCAGAAATAAACCCACACACATATGGCCACCTAATTTTGATAAAGGAGGCAAGAATATACAATGGAGAAAAGACAGCCTCTTCAATAAGTGGTGATGGGAAAACTGGACAGCTACATGTAAAAGAATGAAATTAGAATACTCCCTAACACCATACAAGAAAATAAACTCAAAATGGATTAAAGACCTAAATGTAAGGCCAGACACTATAAAACTCTTAGATGAAAACATAGGCAGAACACTCTATAACATACATCACAGCAAGATCCTTTTTGACCCACCTCCTGGAGAAATGGAAATAAAAATAATCAAATGGGACCTAATGAAACTTAAAAGCTTTTGCACAGCAAAGCAAACCATAAACAAGAGGAAAAGACAACCCTCAGAGTGGGAGAAAATATTTGCAAATGAAGCAACTGACAAAGGATTACTCTCCAAAATATACAGGTAGCTCATGCAGCTCAATATCAAAAAAAAACCCAATCCAAAAATGAGCAGTAGACCTAAATAGATATTTCTCCAGTGAAGATATACAGATTGCCAACAAACATATGAAAGAATGCTCAACATCACTAATCATTAGAGAAAAGCAAATCAAAACTACAATGAAGTATTACCTCACACCGGTCAGAATGGCCATCATCAAAAACTCTACAAACAATAAATGCTGGAGAGGGTGTGGAGAAATGGGAACCCTCTTGCACTGTTGGTGGGAATGTAAATTGATACAACCACTATGGAGAACAGTATGGAGGTTCCTTAAAAACTAGAAATAGAACTACCATACACCCAGCAATCCCACTACTGGGCATATACCCTGAGAAAACCATAATTCAAAAGGGCCATGTACCACAATGTTCATTGCAGCTCTATTTACAATAGCCAGGACATGGAAGCAACTTAAGTATCCATCGACAGATGAATGGATATAGAAGATGTGGCACATATATACAATGGCATATTACTCAGCCATAAAAAGAAACGAAATGGAGTTATTTGTAGTGAGGTGGATGGATCTAGAGACTGTCATACAGAGTGAAGTAAGTCAGAAAGAGAAAAACAAATACTGTATGCTAACACATACATATGGAATCTAAAAAAAAAAAAAAATGGTTCTGAAGAACCTAGGGGCAGGACAGGAATAAAGGCGCAGACATAGAGAATGCACTTGAGGACATGGAGAGGGGGAAGTGTAAGCTGGGACGAAGTGAGGAAGTGGCATGGACATTTATACACTACCAAATGTATAATAGATAGCTAGTGGGAATCAGCCACATAACACAGGGAGCTCAGCTCGGTGCTTTGTTTCCACCTAGAGGCGTGGGATACAGAGGGTGGGAGGGAGACGCAAGAGAGAGGATATATGGGGATGTATGTTTATGTATAGCTTATTCACTTTGTTATACAGCAGAAACTAACACACCATTGTAAAGCAATTATACTCCAATAAAGATGCTAAAAAAAAGATTTTGTGACATAGGTCTATATTCTTCAAATGTATTTTCTTTGATGAATATGCATAAAATAACAAAATGCTAGTTTATATGATTGGCCTACATAAATTGACTGCATGGAAAATTAATGAAATATACTCTTCTGACATCACTGGTTAAAATAAACATCTATATAATATTTATAATGTCAGCATAGACGTAATTTAATATTTTATGTCTGGGGGGAGATCAAGGACAACTGTAGCTGTTTGCTCTGCTTTATTATAATGAATTTCCCATGAAAATCTCCCAACCCTATAGCTACAGTATAACCATGAGGGGAAACACTTAGAGAATCCTTTAGAAATATTTATTAAACATTTTAATATGTGATATACCTTTAAAAGGTATCAAGGTTTGCATTCTTTTGGATACATCATATTCTACTTGGTGACTATTGTACTGGGAAACTTAGTGCAGAATTAGTGTAACTTGGAGAAATAGTTGTTTACAACTTGTAACAGGTCGTATAAGAATAAAATTAAGCAGGGACTTCCCTGGCAGTACAGTGTTTATGACTTCGCCTTCCAACGCAGGGGGTGCTTGTTCAATCCCTGGTCGGGGATAAGATTCCACATGCCTGGGGGCCAGAAAGCCAAAGCATAAAACAGAAGCAATATTGTAACAAATTCAATAAAGACTTAAAAAAAAAAAAAAAAAGAGTAAAGTTAAGCAGAGTTGGTTTGAATGACGGGTGGAGCTGGAACTAACAGAACATCACAGAAGTTACATGCCATTTCCACGATTGAATAGAATTGCTTTAGTATCATCTGGGTTTTGCAGTTTTTAATATATTACAATGATATATTAATTGCAATCAGCTTTTTACTGAGAGCAGATTAACAACTTCAGAGAAACAAGCCACATGCAGAAGCTTCAACAGACACCATGTTTACTTAGCGATAAGAAAGATACAAAGCAGGAAACCAAATAGCATACATAACAACAGGCTTGCAGATACCTTGTGGCTTCCAGGCAGAATTCTGATGGCCTGAAGACAAGCTTGGTCATGAAAGAGAGGTCTGAGTGTGTGTGGACAACCTCTGCTGATGGAAAACATCAGTATTGGGTTCTTTCAGCTTTAATAGCTTATAAATCACATAGCCCCAAGGCACACTGGACTGAGCCCATGCTCTGGGTCAGCTGCCTCTCATCCTGCCGGATACCCATTACTGCATCTTCACAATAGGATACAGGTGCTTAATCCTATAGGGAGACCTTAGCCAAATTCACTCTACTTGGACCTGGAAACTCCTAACAATTCCTTTGGCTATTACCTTAAGAAAGATTTGCCAAAGGTCATGTCCTAAGACAGTGTTGAAGTTAAAGGAATGGCCAAGGAACCAACTGTACAGTCTTTTTTTCTGCGTAAATTATGAAGTTATTCTGTTACAAAACATTTTTAAAGACTAAAAGTTGGTTGTTTTCTTTATAAAATGATTCAGGAATGTAGTGACTGACTCTACTGGTTTCTAGCTCCAGGCTCCCACCCCTAGTTCTTACTATGTATCTTTGGGCTATATTTTTTATTTTTATTTTTTTAAATTTTTTGGCCACACCGCACAGCATGCGGGATCTTAGTTCCCTGACCAGGGACCGAACCCATGCCCCCTCTGGCGGAAGCACGGAGTCTTAAGCACTGGACTGCCAGGGAAGTACCCCGTTTTATTTTCTTTAAGACAGAGGGAAGGGCACATGATAAAAACCAAGTTGTAAAAGAGTTGTTAAAGATTGTTCAAGTACCTTAAAGTAGTCATGTTGCGTGGAAGTTCAGGGAATGAGGGCAGTGTAGGGTAGATAAAGTTAGAGAAGTAGGTAGTAGTAAAACATTCTTACATGCATGTAAGAATACTGGAATATTTTTGTGCTATAAAAAGCCATTAAAGGAGTTTAAATAGTATAATCAGAAAACCGAAGCAGTGAAGTTGTGGCTAGACTGCAGTAAATCTCTAAGGAAAATGATGAAGTGAAGGAAACTAAAAGAATGAAGATATTTTCCAGGGAAGGAATTCATTGGATATCTCAATTAATCTGCTTATTTGTAACATACATATAATCAACTTCATTGTAATTATGATCATAAAATAATATACTTCTTAACATAACACTTAAAATAATAAAAAAAAATTTAACCTTAATAGAATTGTAAGAAATAGCAAGGCATATAGTAAAAATGATCTGGTGAATGTTAAGAGGAGGTGGGAAGGAAAGTGTGATAATTTTAGTGTATTTCACAATGCATTGTTAATGGAAAATATTTAGAATTGCTAGTTAAGAAATAGAATATTGTCAAGAAAACCAAGTAATCTACTGAAATTATCTTTTGTTCCTGTTTTATTGTATCTTAAAGTACATTAAACTATATGCTGCTAGTGTATCAAAATGCAATTAAGTTTTTATAAATTTAATTTGGTTAAATTTGAGGAATTAAAGAAGGGAGGGAAGGAGGAATAGAGGGGAGCTAGGGAAGAGATAGAAAGGGGGGTGGGAAGAAAGATAATTGTACAGCAATATGATCAGCATAACAGTGGCTTGATCATGATGCTAAGTTAGACAGAGAAAACAATCACATAATTTTGTATGGATGATGACAGAAAACATTTTCTAGAGTTAAATCATCAAAAATGAGAACAGTTACTTAAGACACTGAATGGAATTTGAGGGAAAAAAAACATGTGCAAGGATTATAAGGCATAATAAAGGCATAAATAAAATCACTGCATTTTCAAGGACTTAATATTAAGTCAACATAATAGTAAGAGGTAGAAGATAAACTAGGACCTGCAAACTGGTGCTGGGTAGCAAAGAACTTATCTGTCATGCCAAGCAATGTGGTATTTGTAAATATTTGTTATTTTTGTTTCTCCAACATTTAAACCTCCTTCTCAGCTTGGAGGAATTCCATGACAGCTAAGATTTAATGAGAGGTAGGGATCCATCTTCACCTATAAAAACAGAAAGAACTTAGAAACTCCTTTCCCCCAGCTCCCTGACAACTATTAATTACTAGAAAGCATAACAGGGAACAGATTTCTGGGGAAATGTAGGTAATCTTGGATAGATTATATGGTTAGCTAGGCTGCCAGCTTCCCATTAATATTCCCCAATGAGGATAATAAACCTTGCTCCATGGCAGCAAGAGAAAATGTAATTATCCTTAGTGATCATCTGGAATAAAGAACTCACTGGGATCTAGAATTTTAAGGACTGAATATTCAGTGCCATTCAACAGTATGAACAATTGAGAAAATCAAGGACTGTGAAGTGGCGTGCAGCCTCAAAAATCAGAAAACTTTAAAAGAGAATAAAATTCAAGTATCAGCTCAAAGCATTAGTGGAGACCAAGAAGCTTAATATGATAAACAGATCTCTTATCTCACAAAGTCGCAAAATTGAGATGGCTGACAACCAAAATCAAACATTGATCTGCTGATCCTGCTAAGTTGCAGATTACAATGTCAGTTACATTTATAGTCCTGCCAGGTATCCTATGTGAAAACTAGGACATCTTTAGGATAAGATTGGGATCTTCAGAATTGGAATGGTTTAGGTAGTGTGAGTACTCATGAACAGCTTCCACTAAATCTCCCTTGCAATTTGCATCTCCTCCTCCTCTTTCTGATGGGGCAGAAGATGTTTCTTGTCAGTGGCAGTTTTCTGAAAAGGGGGGCAAATTGTCCTCATTTCTTACAACTCTCACTTCTCAGTGTTTAAAAGCCTTTTAATAGAGTTGGGTTACCTCATGGGGGCAAAGAAGAAGGGAAAAAGGCATACTATAAAGGAAGGTCAAGATAAAGCACGTTAGAACTTTCTAATTTATGTAGGCAAAAATCTAAAGAATAGATGTAGAAAATAATTCTACATATGCTTAATCCACAAGAGAGGAGCCACTGTACACAGAACCGGAACAGATAAGTTGCTCAAACTCTGATCAGGTCCCCCCCTGACTCATACTGATCCTTCACTCTGCCAACACTTAGGGCCTTAGAAGGAACATTTTTGTTCATTGGGCATAGTAGGATAAATTACAAGCCTCCTTTACAAATGGCTCCACAGCATTTACTGGCAGAGATCCTAATAGCACCCTGTGCCCTTAGGCCATTGCACAGTGTACCCATGAGTGGTTTTGGAAAGGGCAAATATTTTCAATGAGAAAACTTGGTTATATATCTCCTTATCTATGGTTTTTGGAAGAAGATATGGTTGAAGGTAAGAATAAGCAAGTGTACTTAGGGAAGGGGCACATATCTATGTCATTTAAACTCACCAGAATAACCCAATGAATATCAGCCTTGATGGCTACTCTGAGCTCAAAACACAGGTATACCATTTCCAAGTTTCAAATTTTCAAGAAGAAACAATAAAACTTGATTTGCAATATGATACTCAGTAACTAGAAGCAGATTGACAAAATTTGGCCTCATTTCACTGTGACTATAACAAGGTTGATGATTCATTTTACTGAATTATAGTCATTTAGCCTTTTGATATGCCTTCTCCTCCTGTTGTGTTTTTAAGCACTTATTGAATACTTTATAAATTATCATGTTATACTACAGAATATAGTACTGAATGGGGAATTCACTTTACAATAAATAAATAATGAACTACTGGCCATGTATTTTCTGATCATATAAAATAGCCCATCTTTCAGAAACACCTTGATTGTTCTAATGATAGAATGGCCTATGGAAATTACAATTAAATAATTGCACTGGAAAAACTATCCTGAGCATTTGAGACACTAGTGTAAAGAGGTGGCATGTTCTCTGAATTGACGGATGGCATGTGACTTAAGATAGTTCACGTTTAATTGTCCTTTAACAGTCTCTAAAAAAAGGAGACAAGTTCAACTCAATGGATAAGCGGAATCACAATCATGAAAGGTAACCTGAAGAGAATGCTGAAGATAGGAATAGAGGCTGGGTCAAAGAAAAATGCTATTACTATCGAGCATTGCTGAGGACCCAACCTAATTTTAAGACCATTTAACTAGTGCATAATTTTGTTGCAAACAGCATTCCAGTCATAGAAAGTATATGTATTTATTGCTGATAAAGTCACTTAAAAATGTTATTCTATCTTTTATTTAAATTCTAATTAGTGTCTTTTAGTATTTATCAAGTAAACCAAGAAGCACAGGATAAACAAATAGCTCAGGGGTTTTTGTCCAAAGTTATTGAGTCCCTATTGTGGAATCTAGGTGTATGTTAAGTCAGTAAAATGAAGGGGGTGTGTGTGTCATTGTACATGTTAAGGATGGTTGAACACAATAAAACTTTGTGTCTGAACTATGCATTAAATTGCATTTCAAAAACATTTTCATGAGCAAAATTTCCAGTGAAATTTTATAAGCACTTTAATATGTCCCAATACCAGAGAAGGCAGGAAAGATTTATGCTGGCAAATTAAGGAAAGGTAATTAAAGTTTCATATAAAAATAGTACACACCACTAACAAAAGAGGACTCATAAAATAAATAAGCAGTAACATTATAATTTTTGATGCTCTTCACATGTGATTTGCTCACAAAGTTACTTGATAGTGCTGTTCAATTTGCAAAAACTTATTCTGCAGACCTTACACATGGGAAACTCCCACACATTAAAAAGTTGCCTGTTTACATTTAGGTCTTTAATCCATTTTGAATTCATTTTTTTGTGTATGGTATTAGAGAATGTTCTAATATCATTCTTTTACATGTAGCTGCCCAGTTTTCCCAGCACCGCTTATTGAAGAGACTGTCTTTTCTCCATTGTATACTCTTGCCTCCTTTGTTAATTGACCATAGGTGTGTGGGTTTATTTCAGGGCTTTCTATCCTGTTCCATTGATCTCTATTTTTGTTTTTGTGACAGTACCATACTCTTTTGATGACTGAAGCTTTGTAGTATAGTCTGAAGTCAGGGAGCCTAATTCCTCCAGCTCCATTTTTCTTTCTTAGGATTGCTTTGGCTATTTGGGGTCTTCTGTGCTTCCATACAAATTTTAATTTTTTTGTTCTAGTTCTGTGAAAAACAGCATAGGGAATTTGATAGGGATTGAATTGAATCTGCAGATTGCCTTGGGTAGTATAGTCATTTTGACAATATAGATTCTTCCAATTCAAGAACATCGTATATAGACCTAAACATAAGACCGGGTACTGTAAAACCATTAGAGGAAAACACAGGCAGAGCACTCTCTGACATAAATCACAACAATAACTATTTGGATCCACCTCCTAAAGTAATGAAAATAACAAAATTAAACAAATGGGACCTAATTAAACTTAAAACTTTTGCACAGTAAAGGAAACATAAACAAAACGAAAAGACAACCCACAGAATGGGAGAAAATATTTGCAAACAATGCGACCGACAAGGGATTAATCTCCAAAATGTATAAACAGCTCATGCAGCTCAATATCAGAAAAAACCAACCACAACAAAAAATGGGCAGAAGATCTAAATAGACATTTCTCCAAAGAAGACATACAGATGGCCAAAAAGCACATGAAAAGATGCTCAATGTCACTAATTATTAGAGAAATGCAAATCAAAACTACAATGAAGTATCACCTCACACTGGTCAGAATGGCCATCATCAAAAAGTCTACAAAAATAAATGCTGGAGAGGGTCTGGAGAAAAGGGAACCCTCTTACACTGTTGGTAGGAATGTAAATTGGTGCAACCACTATTGAGAACAGTATGGAGGTTACTTAAAAACTAAAAATAGAACTACCATATGATCCCATGATCCCTCTACTGGGCATGTATCTGGAGAAAACCATAGTTTGAAAAGATACATACGCTCCAGTGTTCATTGCAGCACTATTTACAATAGCCAAGACATGGAAGAAACCTAATTGTCCATCAACAGAAGAATGGATAAAGAAGATGTGGTACATATATACAGTGGAATAGTAATCAGCCATAAAAAAGAATGAAATAATGTCACTTGCAGCAACATGGATGAACCTAGAGATTATTATACTAAGTGAAGTAAGTCAGATGGAGAAAGACATATCATATAATATCACTTATATGTGGAATCTAAAAGAAAATGATACAAATGAATTTATTTACAAAAGAGAGGCAGACTCACAGACTTTGAAAACAAACTTATGATTGCCATGGGGGAAAGGTAGAGGGGAGGGATAAATTGGGAATTTGGGATTAACATATGTACACTACTATATATAAAATAGTCAACAAGGACCTACTGTATAGCACAGGGAACTCTACTCAATGTTCTGTGATAACCTATATGGGAAAGAATCTGACAAAGAATGGATATATGTATATGGATATATATACATAACTGAATCACTTTGCTGTACCCCTGAAACTAACACAACATTGTAAATCAACTATACTCCAATATAAAATAAAAATTAAATTTAAAAAAGTTGCCTATTTAAAAGGGGATTCAAGACCAAATTAATAGTGGCTGTGTTTTGGGTTTTTTTCTTGCTTTGAATCCCTTGCTTATTTTATCTGATTCAGAAAAAAATTTAACCTTAGAATGCTTAAGAATACATCCATAGAAATCAATTAATTTCCATGAAATTGGTAAAATCAAATTCATTAGTTATTTTATTAATTTATGAAAAATATTTATCAATAAAGGGACAGAAAATAAAGCTAATGTTCTAGAGCTGTGATATTTAATATAGTACCACTAAACACATATCAAATTTAATTTGAGATTAATTAGGTTGATTTCTAAATTATCTTTTTGGTGTGTATTATTCAAATGTTTCTACTGTCTCTTCTATATGACCAGTAATACTACATTAAGCATTCTATTACTATTTTTTACTATTATATAGATATATATAAAACTTAAAGAAAGTTTATAAAACTTTTAAGATCACAATTTTATTATAATTTTAATTCCCTAATAATAAATTAATTTTGAAATAGCATGAAACACACATATATTTAGTAATCACTCTTTTATTTATTTTTTAACCTAATTTTTACTTTATGTTGGAGTATAGTTGATTTACAGTGTTGTTACTTTCAGGTGTACAGCAAAGAGTTTCTGTTATACATGTACATGTATCTATTCATTTTCAGATTCTTTTCCCATATAGGTTATTACAGAATATAATTGTATTGAGTAGAGTTCCCTGTGCAATACAGTAGGTCCTTGTTGATCACATATTTTATATACAATAATGTTCCATATAAAACAACATTCCCAAACTCCTAATTTATCCCACCCCCCACTTTTCCCCTTTGGTAATCATAAGTTTGTTTTCTAAGTCTGTGAGTCTGTTCCTGTTTTGTAAATAAGTTCATTTGTATCATTTTTTTTAAGATTCCACATAAAAGTGATATCATGTGATATTTGTCTTTGTCTGTCTGACTAACTTCACATAGTATGATATTCTCTATGTCCATCCATGTTGCTGCAAATGGCATTATTTCATTCTTTTTATGACTAATATTCCATTGTATATGTGTACCACATCTTCTTTATCCATTCCTCTATTAATGGACATTTAGGCTTCTTCCATGTCTTGGCTATGGTAAATAGTGCTGTAATGAACATTGGGGTGCATGTATCTTTTTGAACTATGGTTTTCTACAGATATATACCCAGAAGAGGGATTGCTGGATCATATGGTAGTTCTATTTTTAGTTTTTTTAAGGAACCTCCATACTGTTCTCCATAGTTGCACAAATTTACATTCCCACCAATGGCGTAGGAAGGTTCCCTTCTCTCCACACCCTCTCCAGCATTTATTGTTTGTAGACTTTTTGATGATGGCCATTATGACTGGTGTGAGGTGATACTTCATTGTAGTTTTGATTTGTGTTTCTCTAATAATTAGTGATGTTGAGCATCTTTTCATGTGCTTTCTGGCCATCTGTATGTCTTCTTTGGAGAAATGTCTATTTAGTTCTCCTGCCATTTTTTGATATGGTTGTTTTTTCTGATATTGAGCTGCATGAGCTGTTTTGGAGATTAATCCCTTGGTGGCATTGTTTGCAAATATTTTCTCCCATTCTGTGGTTGTCTTTTCATTTTGTTTATGGTTTCCTTTGCTGTGCAAAAGTTTTAAGTTTAATTAGGTTCCATTTGTTTATTTTTGTTTTTTTTTTCAATAATCAAGGAGGTCAATCCAAAAAGATATTGCTGCAATTTATGTTTAAGAGTCTTCTGCCTATGTTTTCCTCTAAGAGTTTTATAGTATCCAGTCTTACATTTAGGTCTTTAATCTTTTTTTAATTTATTTTTGTGTATGGTGTTAGACAATGTTTTAATTTCATTCTTTTACATGTAGCAGGCCAGTTTTCCCAGCACCACTTATTGAACAGATTGTCTTTTCTCCATTGTATATTCTTGTCTCCTTTGTCATAAATCAATTGACTATAGGTGTGTGGGTTTATTTCTGGGCTTTCTATCCTGTTCCATTGAACTGTATTTCTCTTTTTGTGCCAGTACCATACTGTTTTGATGACTGTAGCTTTGTAATATATTCTGAAGTCTGTGAGCATGATTTCTCCAGCTCCGTTTTTCTTTCTCAGGATTGCTCTGGCTATTTGGATTCTTTGGTGTTTCCATACAAATTGTAAAATTTTTGGTTCTAGTTCTGTGAAAAATACCATGTTAATTTTATAGGGATTACATTGAATCTAGTAAATTTCCTTGGTAGTAGATTGCCTTGGGTAGTATAGTCATTTTGACAGTATTGATTCTTCCAATCTATGAACATGGTATATCTTTCCATCTGTTTGTGTCATCTTTGATTTCTTTCATCAGTGTCTTATAGTTTTCAGAGTGCAAGTGTTTTGTCTCCTTAGGTAAGTTAATTCCTAGGTATTTTATTCTTTTTGATGTGATGGTAAATGGAATTGTTTCCTTAATTTCTCTTTCTGATAGTTTGTTGTTAGTGTATAGAAATGCAAAAGAGTTCTGTGTATTAATTTTGTATTTTGCAGCATTACCAAATTCATTGATGAGCTTTGGTAGTTTTCTGGTAGCATTTTTAGGATTTTCTATATATAGTATCATGTCATCTGCAAACAGTGACAGTTTTACTTCTCCCTTGCCAATTTAGATTCCTTTTTTTTTGTTTTTCTTCTCTGATTGCTGTGGCCAAGATTTCCAAAACTATGTTGAGTAGAAGTGGTGAACGTGGACATCCTTGTCTTTTTCCTTATCTTAGAGGAAATGCTTTCAGCTTTTCACCATTGAGTATGACGTTATCTGTGAGTTTGTGCCTTTATTATGTTGAGGCAGATTCCCTCTATGCCCACTTTCTGGAAAGTTTTAATCATAAATGGATGTTGAATTTTGTCAAAACCTTTTCCTGCGTCTATTAAGATGATCATATGTTTTTTATTCTTCAATTTGTTAATGTGGTGTATCACACTGATTGATTTTGGATATTGAAAAAAATCCTTGCATCCCTGGGATAAATCCCAGTTGATTATGCTGTGTGATCCTTTTAATGTATGTAATATTTTTCTTCACTTTGTCTCCTACAACTTAAAAAAAATCATAAATTACTTCAAATCAAACTCCAAAATATTTTTTCTCTTCATACCTCGCAGTCTTTACTGATACCATTTTTATCCAAATCCCCATCATCTGTACCATGGAATAATGTAACTTCTCTAATTTTATTTTTTTCTCTGCTTGTACTCATTCCTCCTCACTACAGTCATTGACAAGCACTAAATCAAATCACATCACTTATCTGGGATAGCCCACCACTTCTCATTTCACTTGGAGAAAAAATACCTATACTGCTTGTTGACCTCACCCACCCAAATCTCCAACCTCACTCCAAATCACTCTTTCCCTTATACATAATGTTTCGTTCACATTGAACTTCTAGAACCTGCTCTTTTCTCCTGAAGTTAACTGTATTTGCTGTCCCCTCTGTTTGGAGTATTCATCCTCATTTATTTTAATGGCTAGCTTCTCTTCACCTCACAAGTGTTAGTACAAAGCTCACATTATTATGGAGAGAGACTCAATCTTTATATGTCCCTCACAAAGTTACTGTTTTTTATCTTCCCCTGATTATTTTATTCTAACATCATATTCTGAAATATTATTTGTTTTCAGTACATCTCCTTCAAGTTAAACTGTAAAGTCCTTTCCTAGAGAAGCATGGCTTTCTTGAGCTCTTCTATATCCTTTTTTCATGACATTGCCTGCAAGCAGATAGATAAATATATATATAGAAAGTTAGATAATCCATAAGATATTAAACCCATATTTCCTCCTGTATTTTTCTCCACTATCCTCCAAGCATCTCAAAGAATAAATTTTAAAATTGCATTCACTAAATAGATACTCAAATTTTACAGTTACAGACACCAATAAGTATTAATTTGGAAAACGGAATAAGCATGCTTCCATTATCAAAATAATTTAATTTTGCTTATTGTGTGTTCTTAAGTGTTTTAAAAATGTAGCTATGTTCTGAATATTTATTATCAAATTTTAACAGTCATTTTCCACTTTATATTATAAAGATACCTCTAAATACATTATATCCAGCACTGAATATAGTTTTTCAAATGTAGTTTGATAAATACAGATTAAACAGATACTAGGGCTCCCCTCTTTCTGGTCTTATACTTGTATTAATAGAGCTTAAGTTTATATCAGATATTTTTTGAGAGCTCACTCAAACAGATGACAAACATTGAGGCGGAGGTAAACTGGAATCTCTTTATATATTTGTTCAAACTATCATTGCTTAATTCAACTCTCTGACAATTTATATATATATTCTATTTATATCATAAAGAAATAAAGAGCAAATATAATTTAAGTACTTTGTTGTGTCACTATATCTGTTCCAAAAAATTAAACTTTATTTGCAGCTTTATTACACCATCATTTGTTTATCTGTAAGTTAGGTAAAAATGATACGTGATTCTAAATTTAAATATTTGATAATGTGATGAACATAATTGGGCCATATTTAAAATACGTCACACTCAAAGAGGAGTGCTTCCAAATTGTCTTTAGATAACTCCACCCATGAAAACCTATTATGTGAGGAGAGGCTGCAAAGATGGTTTCATAGGAGGCTCCTGAACTTTTCTCCTCTCATGGACACATGGAAATGTACAGCTCTACATGGATCAATTCTCTCTGAAAGAAATCCAGAAGGGAGCTGAACAACTCCTACATATCAAGTGAATGAGTAAATACCCATATTGAAATTAGTAAGAAAGTCTGAAACATACTCTTGCCAAAAACCCCACCCCTGGCAGCACCATAAAATCTGGTGGGAACTCTCAACTTCCAGCTTCTTACTGAAGAGCAGAAGGGTTGGAGCTCACATGTAGAGGCCCAACTTTGAACAGGTCCCCAAAACCCCAAACTCTAAAAGCCATTGGAACTTGTATCTATGATACCCACACAAACAAAGAAGGAATTTTTAATGGGGGAATGAGCATTCACAGTGGCTAGTCTCCCAGGGCTCAGTGCAGAGGGAAATGACAAAAAAAAAAAAATCCCATCTCAATCTTTTCCTGAATGGAATCTATTTGCACACTTGAGAGGCTGCTGCCTGAGGGTCAGACTTCTAATTTAGCATGCCTCTAGGGGCTGACTGCAAGTATCTCCCAAGGCCAGGGAAGACAGAGGACCCCTCCCGTCCCCTCCTCCTCCTGCCTGCCACAAGTCACCAGTATGTCCCTGGAGAGAGCTATACACACATCTGCCCCACAGCTTTTCAGCTGCCACCTGTGGGAGGGGTACCCAGATTGTCTGACTCTGATAGCAAACTGCACTTCCATTCAAAAGTCCCACAGAACTGTAGCAAACAAAGAGGAAGTTCTTAACTGGCTATTCACACTGTGGTTCAATAGCAGACTAGAGTAAGTAGAAGAAAGGATTGGCAAACTTGAATACAAGGCAGTGGTATTCTAATCAGAGGGACAAATAGAAAAAAAAAAATTAAAAATGAAGTTAGCTTAAGAGGAGTATCATACAGTTCAATTTATGTATTGTAGGAGTCCCAGAAAGAGAAGAGAGTGAGAAAGGGGCAGAAAGTTTATTCAAAGAAATAATGACTGAAAACATCCCTAACCTGAAGAAGAAAAGGACATCCAGATCCAAACAGTGCACAAGACACTAAATAAGGAAAATCTAAAAAGACCCACACTTAGACGCATTGTAATCAAATTTTAAAATGTTAAAAGATAAGGAGAGAATCTTAAAAGCAGCAAGGGAAAAACAACTTCTATGTACAAGGAACCCCCATAAGAATATAAGCAGATTTTTTTCAGCAGAAACACTACAGGCCAGAAGGAAGTAAGATGATATATTCAAAGTGCTGAAAGAAAAAAAAAACAAAAACCTGCCAACTAAGGATACTGTACCCAGAAAAGTTGGCCTTCCTTTTAGAAAAGTTGGTAACACATTATACCATAAACAAAATTTAATAAATTTATACCCATATTTACCTAATATTTTACAGTAAAAAATTAATGCTAATGAAATATGTAACAAAGTTTTTAGTTAAAATCAATATATAAATATTTTTAAATAATTTATGTTTTAAATGCAGCTACATTTCTATGGGAATATGGCATCTATAGAAATTATTTTCAAATCACATAATATGTTTAAATAATTTTTTCTTGGGCAAAAAAAGTTTACTAGAAATAGAGTTATGAAACAATAAAGCTATGATAATGAAATACAGACAAAATCAAATGGAAACATAAATAATTATAAATAGTTAAAAATTAATGATTTAGTAAGTAGTCCAACATTGAGCAAAACTCTTTCAGCATAGATTAAAAAAGAAAGGAAATAGTAAGATGTCTATACTGAATATGTTAGGGAAAAAAAAGTAACCTAGGAAATTATACGGGGTTACATGTGATTGTTTAAAAAGTAATGATTTATTTATAAAATATAAATAACCTAAACGTTGTCTCCAAAAGAAGAAACCCAATAATAACTGTAAAAAAATAGATTACATCCCAAATAATCTACTGAAAGTAGGAAGTTTTGCAAGTAGTATATTCAAAGGTTAGAGTGATTTCTATGTTATATAAATTGTTCCAGATTAAAAATAAAGAAAAGCTCCCCATTTGTAACAAAATTTTATGATTTCTGATCAAAAACATAAAATAGGATTCCATTATTTATTATAAACATACATGAGTTATTGGTTTTAAATTCTAGCAAACTAAAGCAAATGGTTTAGTAAAAGAAAAAAAATCCATGCATATTTGTGATTTTAGAGAAGTACATGTTTTATTTTTAAAAACTCATTAACTTAATAAGTCATATTACAAAAATAAAAACAGATTTATTATTATATAAATGTGGGATTAAATATACAATACCAAGAAAAAAGCCTTTGTATTTTACTATTAAGATATCTAATAATATTATGTAAATAGTTACCAATTAAAATGTATATAATTGATTTCTACTATACTTCCCCCACACACACAAAAAAAGTAGACAATTACCTAAGTGTTTGAGAGAGATACATAATGTATAGCTAGGTATACATTTACCAAATATTGTAAAGAATTTATATAAAAATTTTCAAAAGATTAATGAGGGACATATATTAATACTTGAATATACAGAGCAGCATAAAAGTTTCTAATTTTGAAGACATATATTAAGAGAAGTTAATTTTTCCAGTAATCTGATATTTTAAAAATCACAATTAGAGATCTAAAGAAAGTTTTTAATTTTGGCGCCCACTGACATATGTCAAGTGTTTAATAATATTACAGTAATAATAATATTATGGCACTGATGAGGTTGAAAATAAATAGAAAATAAAAATTTCAGAAATAAATATAAGAATACATTCAAATTGTGTATAAACTGAAGGTTAAAAATTTGAATTAGGTAAAACAAAATGCAAAGTTCAATCAGAAAAGTAGCAGACTTCATAGCCATTTAGGGAAAAAATGAATTAAAAATCTACTTATAATTTAAAGCTAACATCTGGGAAAAAAAGGCTGACGGTTAAACATAGTAATCATACATAAGGACTTAAATATCATATTTTTAATCTATAAATTTTTCTTACTATATTTTCAAGGAAAACTTGAAAAGAGTGTAATAGAAAAGTAGGGAAAGAGGATGAAGTATCCATATAAAAAATAAACACCAAATAACATATAAAAATATATCAACTATAATCAAAAACTACAAAATGAAATAGCAAACTTTAAAATTTTTTTGATTTATTTGTATTTAATAGATAAAATAATCTCTAGAATCTTTCTGAGTATACTAATTCATAATTTAAATTATAGTTGATATACAATATTATATTTGTTTCAGGTATACAACATAGTGATTCCACATTTGTATACATTACAAATTCATCACCACCATAAGTCTACTAACTGTCTGTCACCATAGTTATTGCAGTGTTACTGATTATATTCCCCGTGCCGTACATTACATCCACAGAACTTATGTATTTTACAACTAGAAGTTTGTACCTCTAGACCCCCTTTATCTATCTCATGCCACCCCAAACCCCTCCCCACTGGTGACTACTAGTTTGTTCTCTGTATGTATGAGTCTGTTTCTGTTTTGTTTTGTTTGTTTTTGGTTTTGTTTTATAGATTCCACACATAAATAAAACCATACAATAAATCTTCTCTCAGTATCTTCAGGGGGTTGGTTCCAAAACTTGTCACAGATACAAAACCTGAAGATGCTTAAGTCCTATAGTTGGTAATGAATTAACATAGGAAATCAATAAAAAGAAAACAATCAGGAGGCTATTTAAAAGTATAGCAAAGTGATAGTGAAAATTATAATAAAGGAAATGGTAATAGAGAACTGTTTGGATCCAAAATGTTTGGATCTGAAAGTAACTGAGATATTAATTGAGAACATACTGTAGTCTAAAACTTAAAGCATTATCAATTTATAATGAAAACTCAATATATAATGAAAACCCAAAATAACTGAATATATTATAAATGTAGATAGTTGCTTGTAAAAGTCTATTACAAATGTTTCAATAGATTGTTTAGATAGCATAATTTTTTTCACTTTCATGTTCTTCATTTATCCTAACTATAAAAGTCCTTTTTGATTAAAAATATTTTGATTGAAAGTTGGTGTATTTGGGAGAGACTTATACAAGTAAATAAAAGGCATATATAATAATGTTATTTGCATGATATTTCTGCACATTCATAACCCCAAATTAATGGCTAACAAAATGTTACGAATCAGGTGTTCTAACTTGATGAATACACGCAGATATTTTTAAATTGACATGATGAATGCATGTATGTAAACAAAGCCAATTCAGCTGCTTAAAAAACAGATGTTCTTTTAAATTAAACATTCACAGATACTACTGAAATATTCTGCATGTATTTCATGAAGTTTTCTTCCCACAGCAAACAGGAAGGCCATGTTAAACTTGACCTGTGTATAAATTATTAGATATTCCAACTTGGTGTATTGCAGTTGGTTAGATTTCACAGATCTGTACTGATAGGAAGTACAATGAGATTGAGTTCTGAGTGAAACTGAAAGAATAAATTTATGATATATTCTATAATCTACAAATAATTGAAAATAACATTTAATCTACATGTAAGGAGCACCTCAAAAAAATGGTTCCAATTACTCCTTAATTTTCTTTCTGTTTGATGTAAGATTTGGGAAAAGAGGAAGGAAATATTAAAATGGTATTTTATGAATTTCTGGTTTCCACTTCCATGTGTAAAGAAGTCACTACTCCATCCTAACAACAAGTAAAAAACTGAACAGACTAAAAAATCAAACACCATGTATCCATGAGAAAGAAGAGAACAACAGGGCAAACTACTGCCCCCAATATTGGAGAGACAGATTGGAAAATTCAGGGAGATGAGCCTCAGGAGGGGAAATCACCTGTGGAACTAGAGTAATGGTAGGAAAACCAAAATTGTAATTGACATTTGCTGGGGCTTGGTGCTGACACCTGTGAGGGTTAGAAACACGAGGGGGTGCTGTCATAAGAGAGCGCCAACAATATTGTGAGATTTACCTCAAGGAGCTTGACCAGAAATATGTGGGATGCCATGTTTAGAGGGAAATTTATAGTATTAAGTGATACATTAGAATAGAAGAAATATCTAAAATCAATAATCTAAATTTCCACCTTATGAAACTAGAAAAAGAAGAGAAAATTAGGGGCTTCCCTGGTGGCGCAGTGGTTGAGAATCTGCCTGCCAATGCAGGGGACACGGGTTCGAGCCCTGGTCTGGGAAGATCCCACATGCCACGGAGCAACTAGGCCCGTGAGCCACAACTACTGAGCCTGCACATCTGGAGCTTGTGCTCTGCAACGGGAGAGGCCACGATAGTGAGAGGCCCGCACACCGCGATGAGTAGTGGCCCCCGCTTGCTGCAACTAGAGAAAGCCCTAGCACAGAAACGAAGACCCAACACAGCCATAAATAAATAAATAAATAAATAAATAAAAAATAAAAATAAAGGAATTCCTTTAAAAAAAATAACATTTCAGTATCAATACCCATGTAATTATAAAAAAAGAAAAAGAAAATTAAATCCAAAGTAAGTAGGAAAAAAGAAATAATAAGTATTACAACAGAAACCAATAAAATTGGGAAAAAAGAAATCAATGGAAAAAAGCAAAGAAAAACTGTAAAAAAAAATTAATAAAACCAATAAGCCTCTAGCCAGCCTTATTAAGAAAAAAAAGAAAGAGGACACAATACCATTTATATTAGCATTCCCCAAAATGAAATAAATAGGTATAAATCTAACAAAATATTTATAAAATCTATATGCCAAAAACTACAAATCTTTGATGGATGAAATAAATGGAGATATTTTCTGTGTTCATGGATGAGACTCAATATTGTCAAGATGATAATGTCAATGTTCTTCCAAACTTGATCAATAGATTCACTGCAATTCCAATAAAAATCCCAGCAAGTTATTTATGGGTATTGACAAACTGAGTTTAAAGTTTACATGGAGAGGCAAAAGACCCAGAATAGCTAATACAATATGGAAAAGAACAAAGTTGGAGGACTGATGCTACATGACTTCAAGACTTACTATAAAGCTACAGTAACAATGTGGTACTGATGAAGGAATAGACAAATAGATCAATGTAACAAAATAGAGAATCCAGAAACAGGCCCTCATAAATCTAGTCAACTGATCGTTCCCAAAGGCAGTACAGTGGAGCCAAAATTGTCTCCTCAACAAACGGTGCTGGAATAATGGGGAAGCCATGTGTAAAAAAAAATGTAAATCTAGGTACAGACCTTACCCCATTCACAAAAATTAACTCAAAATGCATGACAGACCTAAATATAAAATTCAAAACTATACGACTCCTAGAAAATAACATAGAAAAATCTAGATGACCTTGGGTATGGTGACCAGCTTTTTATGTACAACACCAAAGACATGATCCATAAAAGAAGTAATGGATAAGCTGGACTTCATGAAATATAAAAAGTGCTCTGAGAAAGACAATATCTAGAGAATTAGAACACAAGCCATAGAATGGGAGAAAACCTTTTGCAAAAGACACATGTGATAAAGAACTGTTTTCCAAAATATGAAAAGAATTCTTAAAACTCAGCGATAAGAAAACAAAACCTGACTAAAAAATAGGTCACATACATTAACAGATTCCTCACCAAAGAAGACATACAGATGGCAAATAAGCATATGGAAATATGCTCCACATAATATGTCACCAGGTAATGCAAATTCAATGCAAAATTAAACAACATTGAATTACCACTATACTCATATTAGAGTGTCCAAAATTCAGAACACTGACTACACCAAGTGTTGACAAGGATGTGGATCAACAGGAACTCTCCTTTATTGCTGTTGGGAATGCAGAATGGTACAGCCACATTGGAAGTCCCTTTTGGGATTTCTTACCAAATTGAACATACAATACAGTATTTGTGCTCCCCAGTATTTATTCAAAAGAGTTGAAAACTGTGTTCATACTGAAAATCTGCACACGAATATTCATAGTATCTTTATTTATAATTGCCAATTCTTGAAAGCAACCAAGATGTCTTTTTTGTTAGTGAATGGATAAACTGTGGCACATCCAGAGAAAGACATATAATTTAGTGCTAAAAAGAAATGAACTATCAAGCCTTAAAAATACATGAAGGGACCTTACGTACACATTATTAAGAGATAGACGCAAACCTGAAAAGGCTACATGTTACATAATTCCAACTTTATGACATCTGGAAAAGGGAAAACTATGAAGAAAATAAGATCAGTGCTTGCTAGGATCAGGTTGGGGAGATTCTGGTGCACGATATAGATAATGGGGGAGGCTATACATGTGTGACACTGGTGGGTCTAATGGGAAGTCTCTGTACCTTCCTCTCACTTTTGTTGTAAATCTAAAACTGCTCCAAAAAATAAGGTCTTTATATACAGTCTCTCTCTATATAAATTATATAGGTAATACCCAGGCATCGTTATGACCTATTTGGCCTAAGTCAAAATGATGCCTGGGATATTATTCCAGAAATAATCATCAACAATTCTTTTTGTAGGACTTCCCTGGTGGTCCAGTGGTTAAGACTCCGTGCTTCCACTGCAGGGGGCACGGGTTCGATCCCTGGTCCAAGAACTAAGATCCTGCATGCTGTGCGGCAAGGCCAAAAAAAAAAAAATTATTATTTTTATTCCATATTTTAGAAGTTTTCTTACATTGAAACTAAGCAAAATACATAAATCGTGCACATGCCCAGGAAAATTAGCAAACACACTCCTATTTTATGTGGGTAATTGACTGTATTCTGTATTCATGATATTATGCTTTAACTCCAATCACTTTTAGCAAGTGTCACAAACATGTACAGGCTCTTAAGGGTTTTTCCTGATGCATGAGAAAGCAACAAAGGCTCTGATTTGCATGTGTATTCATATGCTATAAAGAACTATATTGTACTTGTTACTTAGCCAGGTAAAGAAAAAATATAACATATGATATTACTTCATAGCTCACATATTTTGATTTTGTGTCAATTTGATCATTTTTCTATTAGTGGTCCCAACAGACAAGATAGGTTTGGTCAATGAGCCAAAATATTAAGTTGGATAAAATGTAATTAATTCAAATACCTTTCTTAATCAAGAATTATTCTGATTTTTTTATTATTCATTCTTTGAGCAAGGTACATTTTGTTTTACCTAGGATACCAAGCCCCATTGTCTATGACTAAAAATGAGCTTAATCAATTTGCTATGGATAACTACACCTGGGTTCAGTCACCCAGAGCACTCCTCAAGGAGCCTTAGGAAAACACAGCCAACAGTAACTGGCATATGCCATAAAAAATTAGTATTTGAATGGAGCATGACATCATATGCTAGCTTATTCCTGAAACCCAGATATTCATTGAATTTGGAAAATGTATATATATTCATGGACTGATTTAAATTGATTGAATTGGAATTAGCTAGTTGCTTTGACTAATGCAAAGGGAGAAAAGTTAACTGTTTCCTCTTTTTTTAAAAAATTATTTATTTATTTATTTTTGGCTGTGTTAGGTCTTTGTTTCTGTGCGAGGGCTTTCTCTAGTTGCAGCAAGTGGGGGTCACTCTTCATCACGGTGCGCGGGCCTCTCACTGTCACGGCCTCTCTTGTTGTGGAGCACAAGCTCCAGATGCGCAGGCTCAGTAGTTGTGGCTCACGGGCCTAGTTGCTCTGCGGCATGTGGGATCTTCCTAGACCAGGGCTCGAACCCGTGTCCCCTGCATTGGCAGGCAGATTCTCAACCACTGCGCCACCAGGGAAGCCCCTCTAGTTTTCTTTTTAAGTGGATATTATTATTCTATGTAAATAGATATTTTAAAGTTAAAAAATTAAACATTATGCTAATTGATCAAAACCACATACTATTGAAATATACAGATAATTTGAGTGTTTGAAGGGATAGAAATATCTGTGTTTCAACAATATTACCATTTATTGAGCACAATGCTAGAAACGTTACAATTATTATCTTATCTCACTTGAACATCAAACAATCCTGTAATATAAATATTGACATCCTAAAGTATTTACTGAAGTCAAATGTTTTTGTTTCTAACCTCAAAATATAATGGGAATCTGCCCATAGTCAATTAGATTGGTGTAGTATTCTACTATTTGCTTTACCATATCTTTTCTTCTCCTGTATCTTTTTCTCACATAGCAGCCAGAGTCATCTTACAAGTTCAAATATGCATCTGAGGAATATTTAAATCTTTTATTATTTCAAACGTCAACATTAAAATTACTAGTTTGAGTTCAACCCAATCAGAATTATTGTTCATGTCACATAAAAATGTGTTTTTCTTCTTAAAATTTCACCATGGGATATGGAGTTCTTGCTTATTTGGTTGTCAGTTAAGCCTATTCTTACTATATTAGACAAGAATTAAATATTGAAAAGAAAATCTAGCAGAAAATAGTTATAGATTAAAATGAAAAGCGTGGTTTTTTTTAATCATTATGTTTGGTTAATATAATAGTCTGTCCAACTACATTTTTGTAAGCTTTTCAAAACAACTGTTTTAGACAGTGAATAAAAAGAAAAGCCTCTAGAGATCAGATAAAATAGTGACTATGATTCCTTTTATCCTTTATACAATAACATTAATCATTAACTATCCAACCCCAAGCACTAACCTCTCTATGCAGGGGAGAAGAAAAATCAAAACAAGAACAATCAAACTGAAAATGTGTTCCACAATTTCTCACTTGATTATACATTAATCTTTCTTTCGGGAATTTGTTCCTTAAATTTTAATTAATCTTATGCTAAAATTCATGGCATATTTGCCTCATTAGTCTTTCTGCTTTTTTTTTTGTCTTTAATTTGTAATTTTCCCTTTTAACTGCATGCCAGTTCCATTCTCCACTGACACAAATTTCATCTATCTTTTAATACATACACATACTTTCAAAATATGTAGTATTATTACTATGTATATGCGTCAGGCACCAGCTTTTAAAAGCATGCAAATATATACTGTCCTATGGGAATACAAGTGTAAGCTCTGCTGGCCTCCAGAGCCAGGCAATCTGGGAAGCAGTCGCAAAAATTGGGGCTCCAGATGAGTGTATAAGCTCCTTTCTGGGAGATACAGCAAGCTTCAGGAAGGCGAGGAAAGAGCTCCAAGATGGTATCCGTGGTCTGTGTTCCTTAAGAGGAATTCTGTAGGCCCTGGATGCATGCCAAACCTGAAGCCCACCTCTCAGGATCCACGACATGCAAATTTTAATTTAAATTTTAAGCACATTTCAACTAATTCATTTCTTTAATTATGAACATCTCATGTGTTTTGTAATTGTTGCCTAATACAAATTACATTGAAATAACTCTTCTTGACTACATCCCCTTACAAATCTGTATCTATTTATCTCAAGTATGTACTCAGAATTAAGGATTCTGGGCATGAGCTATGTATGCATTCAATTTCATGGAAAAGCATGCAGTTTTCTCACTTTCTCAAAACAGACAAAAATGTTGTCTTCGTTACATTCTCTACCTTTGTCAATTTATTAAGCATCTGCAGTGGCGTGTCATTGTTGTGCCCCCGATACAGAGAATACTGCAAGTTGCAATGTTGGAGGATCACAGTGGCTATTCATGCCTCAGGTCAAGCACTGAGAGCTATTGGGGCAGGGGGCAACATATGGATCTTTATTGAAAAAGGAGTTAGAAGGACATCTTTTAAAGGAAGACATATTTGTTTTCAATGCAACTGGTCTAATTTTAACATAACATTCTATAGAAGATTATAAGAATTGCCAAGATTAATATAATCAAACTATATATGTAATATATGTTATATATAAACAATATATTTATATATTATATATAAACTATGCACATCATATATAACATATGTGCATAGTTTATACCTACATATATAGGTATGTTTTGTTTTCTTATTTGTTTAATTAGGATAACATAGAATTTGCTTCTAGTGCCAAAGAATACAATTCTGTAGTTAAATTTTATATATATATATATGAAGTAACATCTATATAACATATTACTCTGATCTATATATTATTAAGATCTATAAACATATTATGAGCTAATTGTGTGTGTTTATGTTGATTTATATTTGAAAACCATCCTTAGAAGTTTGGATGGTTTTTCAAGTAATTATTTTTCAAGTAATTGAAAGCTATAAAATATTTTTAATGGGCCCATGGAATCATAAACCTGTTCAATTGGATACGTTTGAGAATGGTAGTGTTTCCGTATCTGGAGAATACTGTTAATAGGTAAACATATAATACCTCCACAAGATTCTAAGAAACATGTATAAAAGAATCAAATTTTGTTTATCCTCTTTTGCTGAGCACTGTCTGCTGCTAAGAATAAATCTTAATCATTTGTCCAAAACGAAAATTCAAAGGAAACTATTAGGACTAGGGCTATATCCTGGATTGGGAACTTGTCTGGGAACAGGAGTGACTTTGGGGGAAGAAGTAACATTTAGAGAAAATGATCAGGTGGCCATCACTTGTGAATGTACTGAGAACAAGAAGCAGTGAGACTTTTCAAGCTGCTTATTTACTGCAAAGTGTTATGGTCTTATCTTTCAAAAGCAGGTGTGTCAGGGTCTAGTTCTAGCTTGTTTTAAAAATTACATTAATACTATTTAGTTTAGTATTTTCAATTATGTAACAAAATGTCACCTGGGATGTTGCTAAGGCTTGTTCAAGTAGAGAGCTTGACAATTTCATATCTCTTCTGATATTTAAATAAATATTTGTCTATCTATCTACCTATCTATCTATCTATTAACCTATCTATTGAAGAAAACCAGAATATTTAATCCCAATATATACCTCTCTGACGTAAAAGTCATTCTGAGCTGAAGGCAATTAAAAACCAGAAAACCCAGAATAAGCCTCCTCATTTCAGCCAAAAGGCAGGATATGAAATCTTTTTTTTTTTTAATTAACTTTTTAAAAAATCTTTATTAGAGTATATTTGCTTTACAATGGTATGTCAGTTTCTGCTTTATAACAAAGTGAATCAGTTATACATAAACATATGTCCCCATAACTCTTACCGCTTGCATCTCCCCCCCTCCCACACTCCCTATCCCACCCTTCTAGGTGGTCACAAAGCACCGAGCTGATCTCTCTGTGCTATGCAGCTGCTTCACACTAGCTATCTATTTTATGTTTGGTAGTGTATATATGTCCATGCCACTCTCTCACTTTGTCCCAGCTTACCCTTACCCCTTGCTGTATCCTCAAGTCCATTCTCTAGTAGGTCTGCATCTTATTCCCATCTTGCCCCTAGGTTCTTCTGACCATTTTCTTTTTTTTTTTTTTTTTAGATTCAATATATATGTGTTAGCATACAGTATTTGTTTTTCTCTTTCTGACTTACTTCACTCTGTATGACAGTCTCTAGGTCCATCCACCTCACTACAAATAACTCAGTTTCGTACCTTTTATGGCTGAGTAATATTGCATTGTATATATGTGCCACATCTTCATTATCCATTCATCTGTTGAGGGACACTTAGGTTGCTTCCATGTCCTGGCTATTGTAAATAGAGCTGCAATGAACATTGTGGTACTTGACTCTTTTTCAATTATGCTTGTCTCAGGGTATATGCCCAGTAGTGGGATTGCTGGGTCGTATGGTAGTTCTATTTTTAGTTTTTTAAGGAACCTCCGTACTGTTCTCCATAGTGGCTGTATCAATTTGTATCAGTGCAAGAGGGTTCCCTTTTCTCCACACCCTTTCCAGCATTTATTGTTTGTAGATTTTTTGATGATGGCCATTCTGACTGGTGTGAGATGATATCTCATTGTAGTTTTGATTTGCATTTCTCTAATGATTAATGATGTTGAGCATTCTTTCATATGTTTGTTGGCAATCTGTATATCTTCTTTGCAGAAATGCCTATTTAGATCTTCTGCCCATTTTGGGATTGGGTTGTTTGTTTTTTTGATATTGAGCTGCATGAGTTGCTTGTACGTTTTGGAAATTAATCCTTTCTCAGTTGCTTAAGTTAGTTATAGTTTCTTAAGGTAGGATTGTATAGCTATAAACTTCCCTCTTAGAACTGCTTTTGCTGCATCCCATAGGTTTTGGGTCGTCGTGTTTTCATTGTCATTTGTTTCTAGGTATTTTTTTATTTCCCCTTTGATTTCTTCAGTGATCTCTTGGTTATTAACTAGTGTGTTATTTAGCCTCCATGTGTTTGTATTTCTTACAGATTTTTTCCTGTAATTGATATCTAGTCTCATAGTGTTGTGGTCGGAAAAGATACTTGAAAAAATTTCAATTTTCTTAAATTTACCAAGGCTTGATTTGTGACCCAAGATATGATCTATCTTGGAGAATGATCCATGAGCACTTGAGAAGAATGTGTATTATGTTGTTTTTGGATGGAATGTCCTAGAAATATCAATTAAGTCCATCTTGTTTAATGTATCATTTAAAGCTTGTGTTTCCTTATTTATTTTCATTTTGGATGATCTGTCCACTGGTGAAAGTGGGGTGTTAAAATCCCCTACTATGATTGTGTTACTGTCAATATCCCGTTTTATGGCTGTTAGTATTTGCCTTATGTATTGAGGTGCTCCTATGTTGGGTGCATAAATATTTACAATTGTTATATCCTCTTCTTGGATCGATCCCTTGATCATTATGTAGTGTACTTCTTTGTCTCTTGTCATAGTCTTTGTTTTAAAGTCTATTTTGTCTGATATGAGAGTTGCTACTCCAGCTTTCTTTTGATTTCCATTTGCATGGAATATCTTTTTCCATCCCCTCACTTTCAGTCTGTATGTGTCCCTAGGTCTGAAGTGAGTCTCTTGTAGACAGCATATATACGGGTCTTGTTTTTGTATCCATTCAGCCAGTCTGTGTCTTTTGCTTGGAGTATTTAATCCATTTACATTTAAGGGAATTATCAATATGTATGTTCCTATTATCATTATCTTAATTGGTTTGTGTTTATTATTGTAGGTCTTTTCCTTCTCTTGTATTTCCTGCCTAGAGAAGTTCCTTTAGCATTTGTTGTAAAGCTGGTTTGGTGGTGCTGAATTCTCTTAGCTTTGGCTTGTCTGTAAAGCTTTTAATTTCTCCATCAAATCTGAATGAGATCCTTGCTGGGTAGAGTAATCTTGGTTGTAGGTTTTTCTCTTTCATCACTTTAAATATGTCCTGCCACTCCCTTCTGGCTTGAAGAGTTTCTGCTGAAAGATCAGCTGTTAACCTTATGGGGATTCCCTTATGTATTGCTTGTTGTTTTTCCCTTGCTGCTTTTAATATTTGTTCTTTATTTAATTTTTGATTGTTTCATTAATATGTGTCTTGGCATGTTTCTCCTTGGATTTATCCTGTATGGGACTCTCTGTGCTTCCTGGACTTGATTAACTATTTCCTTTCCCATATTAGGGAAGTTTTCAACTCTAATCTCTTCAAATATTTTCTCAGTCTCTTTCTTTTTCTCTTCTTCTTCTGGGACCCCTATAATTCAAATGTTGGTGCATTTAATGTTGTCCCAGAGGTCTCTGAGACTGTCCTCAGTTCTTTTCATTCTTTTTCCTTTATTCTGCTCTGCAGTAGTTATTTCCACTATTTTATCTTCCAGGTCACTTATCCGTTCTTCTGCCTCAGTTATTCTGCTATTGATCCCTTCTAGAGAATTTTTAATTTCATTTATTATGTTGTTCATCTCTGTTTGTTTGCTTGCTCTTTAGTTCTTCTAGGTCCTCGTTAAACGTTTCTTGTATTTTCTCCATTCTATTTCCAAGATTTTGGATCACCTTTACTATCATTATTCTGATTTCTTTTTCAGGTAGACTGCCTATTTCCTCTTCATTTGTTAGGTCTGGTGGGTTTTGCTTTGCTCCTTCATCTGCTGTGTGTTTCTCTGTCTTGTCATTTTGCTTAACTTACTGTGTTTGGGGTCTCCTTTTCGCAGGCTGCAGGTTCGTAGTTTCTGTTGTATTTGGTGTCTGTCCCCAGCAGCTAAGGTTGGTTCAGTGGGCTGTGTAGGCTTCCTGGTGGAGGCGACTAGTGCCTGTGTTCTGGTGGATGAGGCTGGATCTTGTCTTTCTGGTGGGCAGGTCCACGTCTGGTGGTGTGGTTTGGGGTGTCTGTGGCCTTATTATGATTTTAGGCAGCCTCTCTGCTAATGGATGGGGTTGTGTTCCTGTCTTGCTAGTTGTTTGGCATAGGGTGTCCTGCACTGTAGCTTGCTGGTCATTGAGTGGAACTGGGTCTTGGCATTGAGATGGAGATCTCTGGGAGATTTTTGATGTTTGATATTACGTGGAATTGGGAGGTCTCTTGTGGACCAGTGTCCTGAACTTGGCTCTCCCACCTCAGTGACACAGCCCTGATGCCTGGCTAGAACACCAAGAGCCTGTCCTCCACATGGCTCAGAACAAGAGGGAGAAAAAAAAGGAAAGGGAGAAAGAATATAAAATAAAATAAAATAAAGTAGAATAAAATAAAATAATATTATTAAAACAAAAATTAAAAAATAATTAAGAAAAAAACATTTTTTTTTAAGTAATTAGAAAAAAACAAAAACAGACAGACAGAACCCTAGGACAAATGGTAAAAGCAAAGCTATACTGACAAATTCACACACAGAAGCATACACATACACACTCACAAAAAGAGAAAAAAATATATATATCGTTGCTCCCAAAGTCCACCTCCTCAATTTGGGATGATTCATTGTCTATTCAGGTATTCCACAGATGCAGGTACATCAAGTTGTTTGTGGAGCTTTAATCCGCTGTTCCTGAGGCTGCTGGGAGAGATTCCCCTTTCTCTTCTTTGTTCACACAGCTCCCAGGTTTCAGCTTTGGATTTGGCCCCGCCTCTGCGCGTAGGTCGCCTGAGGGCGTCTGTTCTTTTCTCAGACAGGACGGGGTTAAAGGAGCAGCTGCTTCGGGGGCTCTGGCTCACTCAGGCCGGGGGGAGGGAGGGGTACGGATGCGGGGCGAGCCTGCGGCGGCAGAGGCCAGCGTGACGTTGCACCAGCCTGAGGTGCGCTGTGTGTTCTCCCGGGGAAGTTGTCCCTGGATCACGGGAGCCTGGCAGTGGCGGGCTGCACACGCTCCCGGGAGGGGCGCTGTGGAGAGTGACCTGTGCTCGCACACAGGCTTCTTGGTGGCGGCAGCAGCAGCCTTAGCGTCTCATGCCCATCTGTGTGGTCCGCGCTGATAGCCACAGCTCACGCCTGTCTCTGGAGCTCCTTTAAGCGGCGCTCTTAATCCCGTCTCCTCGTGCACCAGGAAACAAAGAGCCAAGAAAAAGTCTCTTGCCTCTTTGGCAGCTCCAGACCTTTTCCCAGACTCCCTCCTGGCTAGCTGTGGTGCACTAACCCCTGCAGGCTGTGTTCACGCCGCCAACCCCAGTCCTCTCCCTGCGATCTGACCTCCAAAGCCGGAGCCTCAGCTCCCAGCCCCGCCCACCCCAGCGGGTGAGCAGACAAGCCTCTCGGGCTGGTGAGTGCTGCTCGGCGCCGATCCTCTGTGCAGGAATCTCTCCACTTTGCCCTCCGCACCCCTGTGGCTGCGCTCTCCTCCGTGGCTCTGAAGCTTCCCCCCTCTGCCACCCGCAGTCTCCGCCCACGAAGGGGCTTCCTAGTGTGTGGAAACCTTTCCTCCTTCACAGCTCCCTCCCACTGGTGCAGGTCCCGTCCCTATTCTTTGTCTCTGTTTTTTCTTTTTTCTTTTACCCTACCCAGGTACGTGGGGAGTTTCTTACCTTTTGGGAGGTCTGACGTCTTCTGCCAGCGTTCAGTAGGTGTTCTGTAGGAGTTGTTCCACATGTAGATGTATTTCTGATGTATTTGTGGGGAGGAAGGTGATCTCCGCGTCTTACTCCTCCACCATGTTGAAGCTCCCTCCCTGAAATCTCTTTTTACTGGAGGCAAACTTGTCAGCCCAGAGATGGCACCAGAAGAACTTCAAAAAAACTTTCTTCCATCAATTCCCGCCTGTATATTTACCTTCTCACAGTTTGCCACGTTGGACACTGAAAACTGCTTTCCTCGTCCTGTCATTTCTCTACAACTGTAGTATTTTTCGTTGAAGACCCTGTATAAGCCAAAATCCTAAGCCACTGCTTTGAATTACACTCTGTTTCACGTTTCTCTCCATGATGTACACTGTACACATTAACAAGCCATGTGTTTTCTCTTGTTAATCTGTCTTTCTGTTAGAGTCCCCACTGACAACCTAAGATGGGTAGAGGTAAATCTTTGCATCCCCTACGCTAACATCTGTCTATCACTGTGCCTCTGAGAAGCTGAATCCACATGTAGATGTTTTACAATAAAGTCACCCAGACGTAATTACTACAGAACAAAATTCAGTCTATGTAAAAGTTAGCCACTCTTGGGTACATTTATACGCTCGCAGATTCTCTCAATTGTCCATTAAAATCCATGTTTCATTTAATATGATGAGGAAGAATATTATTTGGATTATTTTTGCTTTTCCAAATTTCATCTATAACTTTAGAGATGTAGTATATCTATGATATGATTTAGCAAATGTAACACACATAGTTTAAAACACATAATTATATACAATAATTTAAAAATACCTAACATACATATTTAATGTTAATAAATTTGAATATTTATAAGATAGTTTATCAGTATGACATTCTTATGAGAAAGATTAAAGGATTTATCATATTTATACTGTGTTTTATATAATTCCAGGTATGTTAGATAACTGAATGATAAATAAAATAATTCAGCTGTGAGGACATTTTCTTCTGCAAGTTGTAAAGTAAATCGCTAAATACCTGTTGACCAATCAATGGTATCCCTATTATTTTTAAAGATGAATGATTTCTGTAATTTTAGTGTAGGAGTGAGGGCCAAAAAACATCTTTTTGAATTGAAGTTTTAAATTGATTTATAATAGTTTACTGTCCCTTTTTGCAGATATTTTTTGCTTCTTCCTCTAGATTCCAGTGTCACTTTATTCATAGTTCTGTGATTCATTCGTTATTTCATTTGGAATTTATCATATAAAATATCACTTTACTTGTTTACAAATCTAATTTCATTATTAAATTGTGAGATTTTAAATGAGTATATGGTGTTTTAGTTTTCTATATACACTTATGTCTCAAATAAAAATGCCCACAATTTTGATTACATATAAATGTAAAGCACTGTTTATTGTTCATTTTCCTAAGTTACTTACTTTGATCTTTACGAGGTCTCTGAAATTTGTTTGGTTATAAAAACTGAAAATTATAGAAATTAAATAATTTATCCCAATGAAAACATCTAGGTGGTGGTGAAGCCATAATTCAGGCACAGGTCTGTTTGTGAATCTGGTTTCCTTTCCATTATACCTCAGCCCTACCTGCAATCTGCTAGCCATTCCTGCATTTAGCCTATAAACTTTAGAGCTGTAGAGTAGGTCTGTAAATACATTACAATCTTTTCCAGGCTTTACAAGTGGGAAATTTTATGAATGATAAATTCTACCAGTATAAAACTGTATTTCTGCTTTGTTTTCTTTTTGGTTTTTTTTTTTTAAGTTGTCAGATCTGACAAGCTGGAGTGACAATAGCTCATTACTATTGCTTCTTATATGTAGAATGGAGCATACTCTCTTCTAAATGTCTGACATGAAGCACCAAAGGATCAATTGGGTTGTTATCTTTCCTTGGATGAAAGATGTTGTTTGTTGTTTTGTTTTTTTTCTTTTTTTTTTTTTTTTCCTAATATCTTGCCTTCTTCATTCATTCAAGCTAACTTCCTGGTCTCTGCAAGCATTTACATCCATAATCAATATTATACCATAATATTCTACATGTTTATTGTAAGAAAGAATAAGGCAAGTGAGAAGGAAATGTGTAAGTAAGAATGAGAAAAGAAAAGGTGAAGACAGGTAGAAGGAAGAAAAAAAGAGAAAGGATGAAAGAGATAAAGAAAGGAAGAAAGAAAGTGTTGCCCTTTTAGTCTCACTAAAAAAAAAAAAAAAAAAAAAAAATCCCCCATATCTCTATCTCTGTTTAGGCCTCAAATTTCTTATCATAATTGACTTGACTTGATATCTCTTCAGTAGAATTTGCTTTGTTCCTTATTAATACTTGTTAATAATTTGTGTTGATTAACTTTTACTGTTACAATTGCAAGGCTTTTCATATGTGCACCGTGTGTTACCCTGAACATCAATGGAATGATAGAACATAAAATAACAAGCTTGTAATTGTATTAGATATTAGAAATTTGAGAATAAAACTAGAGAGAAGAAAAATCTTGATAAAATAAACATACTTTATGCCATTAGTCTTTAGCTTATGCATCACTTTATATTCTCTACTTAATTTTTCTTTTCTTGACATAACAGTGAAAAATTCAGGAAAATGAGAAGGAAACAGAAATGATCATTTAATAGTGAAAGACCAAAAAATAGTGTGAAGAAAAAGAAAGGCATAATGGCTGTGTAATAAGCAGGATAAAGATAAAGTTAATTAGGGTCAAAGAATTTGAGTATCAGTGACCTGAGCCACTGGAAAATTCAGAGGTATTTACAGTCAGAGGCAGTATTGTAGACTTTTGATAGGTTCTTATAGAACATAGAGTTAAGGAAGAAAAATGGGAAGCAGTGTGAGACACTTATGTACTATAGTCTCATAATACAAGTAAGTAAAATAATTGGTAATGCCTTTTACATGACGTAAACAAAAGTAAATAAAAGTAAAATATAACAAGCAGTGAAAGCTCATTTGAAAACAAGATCTTTCCAAAAGGCTTTGGCAGGACTTAAAGGAAGCAAACCAATTTAAAGCAAATTACTTAAGGAGTATTATCAAAGGGAAAATAACCATCTCATATTTATGCATGCAGCATAATGAACTGAAAAACAATAAGGTAAATACATTAAATTAGCATAATTTTATTTCACTATTCAAATTTATAGCTTGGAAATTGATTTTGTTTCAATTACTGCATTCTTTCAGGATTTTACATATTTTATTTTAAATCTATGCTTGTGTTTGTTACTTTTCATTCTTTTCTATGGATATTTACCATGTTATATAGTTATATAGTTATATAGATTTTGCTATATAAGTTTGCTCTTACTGAGAAAGTACTCATAGTTACATTTGGCCAAAGTAAATAATTAATAGATTGAATATTTATTTTTTATTACTTTAGAATAAAATTTTCCCTGGATTTTCTTATAACACACCAAAAATACTGTTTGACTAATATTTCTAGCTTCTTATAAAATCATTGATCTACATAATCTTAATGACAGTAATAATAGTAGGCATTTATCATCAAGCATTCTTTGACCCAAATTCTACTTAAAAGAAAGACATAATTTTTAATTTTTGAAATTAAATTTTTCCTCCATTTTCAAATCAAGCCATATACCCTCTGAAATGAAGAACAAAAATTAAAATTTTTGCTTTCTAATTTGGATTTTCAGAGAAAATTAGGCATACTGATTCTGAATGAAAAATTCTCCCACAGTGATAGTCATACAAGCAATTTATTATATATTTTGAACTAGGTTCTTAGTAAACCATAGTAATTCAAGCAAAATGAAGAACTGATATCTGGGTAACTCCTTTTTTTCTCATGGTCCACAAGTGATCACACCAACAGTGAAGCTAGCAATGTTTTGTACTGTTAAACTACAAAGTTCAGTACATATTTCTTCACATCCTCCTAGCATGATGCCTTAGAAATAATAAATATTACTTAAATGAGGCAATTGAAAATATACTATTAAAGATATTATTCTAAATACTATCATACAAAAGTCTTAATATTAAATAATGTAAAATGCCATCAACTTTATATAGTATAGATAACTGTCATATTGACCTGCAGAACCGCAATGTAGCAAAGATGATATAAAATCTCTGCTTATTAATGATTTCACTTGATCTATTTTGCTATATACGTGCTACATATATGACAAAGTTTAAAGTACTCTAACAACTAAAGTTAATTCTTAGGCTTCTTTTTCAAGTTTCTACTTGTGGCTTCTTAATTAGATGCATATGGTTAGGTATTTTGTTATAATTAGCTCTGATAAATGAAGTTCACTAGAAAAAAAAACTTAGCTTCTATAATTTTTAGGTACCAGCGTTAGTTGGTATTGATGACTCTAGGCCAAACACATGAAGTGTCTTTAACAGAGTAATGAAAGAATCTCCTCTGTAATTGCTAATAATTGTTAATATTTATTAAATCCTTAATATGTGCCAGGCCCTATGCTATTCAGCTTACAGATTTTATTCATTTAATCATTATAAATCCCTAAGTTAGATTCTATGGTTATTTTCATTTTACAGACAAGGAAGCTGAGACACAGAGAGGCTGACTTATTTTCTAAAGTTTCACACTTGCAAGTGGATAAGTCTTGATTTGAAATCAAGCACTCTGACGCTAAAATCCTCCTCCTTAGCCACAGTACCAGTCTGCATCACACCCAAAGAAAAGGAGGATAAAGAAGAAAATAACTACTCAGAAATAAATCAATCAATGAAATTATGAGGATTGCATTAACTTTTTTTTTTCCACTTGAACATAAATTAATCTACTTTGAAAGTTTTACTAAATATGAAATTATGTGGAAGCAGTGGTTCTGCTTTTTTTCTCTAATGCTCCGTTTTCAATGTAGGAAGAAGAAAGTACAATATATCCTAAGAACTACATATGTAAGTGGTGGAAAATTCACACACACACACACACACACACAAGAAGGATGGATATATATGTTTGCTACAAACACTGCTCACAAAATGACTTTGAAAGTTCATGCATTTCATTTCTAGTTTTCAATGAAATAACAGTGAAGAGAATGATCAATTTTTATCTCTAAGAGAGGCATTTACTTCTTCCTTTATAATAATTTCCCCATATTTAAGTATTAAACTCTGCAATTTTATGGTTGATAATAAAATCTTAATATTGTTTTGCAGGATCATACTGTTTCTCAATAATACATCAAACTAGTAGCTATAAGCACTGGCTATCGGATCTCATTCAGCCTTATTGCTTTAAATTCTGTTGATAATTGAATGACTCCAAATTTATAACCCTAATCCAGATATTTAACTAGAAGTCCACACGCATTGCATATGAATATCCCTTATCCAAATTTATGTTCTGCCCACTCGATGCAGTTCCAGAAAACTCTTTTGCTCCTGCTGGTGCATGTTGGCTAGATTCTGAAGGTATTTTGAAATATAGTTTATTTATTCTTTAATAGGGCTGAGCATGTCCACAGTCCGGTTACGTTGTGACTTAACCCTGGTCACTGGGTTAGTGACTAAGAGGGAAGGTATGAGCAGACACTGGGTGAAAGCTTACTTTGTTCTATGAAAGGGAAGCCTTTACATTGTCTTCAAGCAATGTGGCCCTTAGTAGCAAATTGTGGTCCACCTCTCCAGGCCCAGAGGGTTCCAAGCAATCTAAGAATTCAAAGTTTTCAGGGGCATAAACCCAGAAGTCCTCATTCCATGGTTGAGGGTCCTAATCTTTCCCAACCAATGCCCTGACCCAGCCATAGCAGACCGACCTCAAATGAGAGTTCAACTTCTTGGGAATTGGCTGCTCTTATTAGGGGCCCTTTTACTCAGATTTCTCTTCCCTCCAGCTAAAGTAGACCAGATCCTCTTTTTTTTTTTTTTTTTAATTTATTTATTTATTTATTTATGGCTGTGTTGGGTCTTTGTTTCTGTGCGAGGGCTTTCTCCAGTTGTGGCAAGCGGGGGCCACTCTTCATCGCGGTGCGCGGGCCTCTCACTGTCGCGGCCTCTCTTGTTACGCGGAGCACAGGCTCCAGAAGCGCAGGCTCAGTAATTGTGGCTCACGGGCTCAGTTGCTCCGCGGCACGTGGGATCCTCCCAGACCAGGGCCCGAACCCGTGTTCCCTGCATTGGCAGGCAGGCCCTCAACCACTGCGCCACCAGGGAAGCCCCCAGATCCTCTTTAAATGCTACTACGGGGCCTTCTGGCTTCCACATTTAGCTATTAGTTGCTGATTAATCATGCTCAGTTTCACTTTCTCTTTTTTCAAATGCATTATTTACACTCAGCAATAACCAAGTAATCCCACTAGGATAAGGGTTATAGTTACTCAGTCTCCCCCATATTTTTCAAAAATCTAATACATTGTACCAGTAGCACACTGCCCTCCACTGGAATTCCATCTCACCTTACCACAGCTAACAACATTACAATTGCAAGTCTTCCTTGTACCAGGTCCTATCTACAATATGTTCTCTCTGTCAGTGATGATGGAGTCTTTATGGCCAGCGAGTTAGTAGATGATCCAACTCCAACATCCCATCTTAGCATCTGCTTTCGCATCCTGCTGCAGGATGAGTTGGGAACAGGTTTGGACAGAGAGAGAAGCTGGAGTAAGTTACCGTTCCAAAACAAGGCTTATGCTGACACCACAGGGAGCTCCAGAGCTGAGAAAGCCATTTAGAATGACCCTGCTTTCCGTAAAGAGGCTGATATTCACACTCCCAGATCCAACAGTGGTAGGTGTGGGCTTCCCAGGAAGAAGAAGTGACATTTGATCAAATGGCTCTTTTCAGAGGAGGCATTTTCCAAGGAGAACTGATGCTAGCGATACTTGCAGGTCAGGAGGAAATAAACTCTCAGTCTTGGTGCTAGATGTGGTGGTGCATCAAATAATCCACATCAGAGAGAGTTAAGGGGAGTGTCTAACAGATTACCTACAGTGCTGATGTAAGCAGAAGAGAAAATATTACATGTTCTTTGATTTTTTTTTTTTTTTTTTTTTTTTTTTGGCCGTGCCACGCAGCTTGCAGGGATCTTATTTCCCCGACCAGGGATCAAACCCCCACCCCTGGAAGCATGGAGTCCTAACCACTCGACTGCCAGGGGATTGCCCTATATGTTCAATTTTAATACCTTAGTTTCAGAGTTAACTATGCAGTGTCTTGAATGTATATGAACTATAAGAAGTAAGATACGGTTCGAGATCTCAACAGAGAAACTTAGACTGAAGATATAGATTTTAGATTTATAAATGTAATAGTTGTCATTGTGGTTTAGGTGAATTCAACAAGGAACAATCCACAGACAAATGATATTGTGGCAAATACTAATATTTAAGCACAAAGAAAGAAGAGCATGGGAACCCAATTGTGAGTTAGCAAGATAGAGACAAAAAGCAGGATTCCCATTCTTAGGTTTATTCAAATGCCAGAACTTTGATATTTAAATAGGAGTTATAATTCATTTTGATACTTATTCAGTGCAAATTTAATGATGTTTTATTTTATTTGTTGAAATTAGAATAAATGAATGATAGTAAGATATACATTGCAACTTGAAATAAAAGTTCTTAAGAGTAGTATTTCAGAAAAATCTTAAATATTTTATTTTTAATAAATTTCTGTAACTCAAATTGACTCCTCCTTCCCTTGATTTATGAGAAAAATGTGCCTGTGTATTTTTAAAAGCTGTTACTTGTATTACACATGTCTTTTATAAACATAAAAAAGGTTCCAAATGATATAATGTAGAGCTAATAAATGGAGGCTGTTGAATTAAATAAATGCACATAAACCCTTTCATAGATTTTGGTTACATTTTAGTTATAAGGATGCCTGTGAATGAGATTAATTTCTATTAATCTATTTGCTTATTGATATCACAGTAATATAAAATAACTAGGCAAATAGAGACTAATAAAACCATTAAACCAATACACCTAAAAAGGAATAAAAGTACAATTACTTCTGTCATAAACTCATATAACTCCCTAGATTATACTGCTAAATTCTGGCTTAAATACACTAACCTTATATGCACAATTTTTCATGGTGGGTAAAAAGGCAAGATAATGTGAACAGACATTTTCACCTATTTAACATCTTAAATTGAAATCCAATGCACAGACTTACACCGCCTTAAAGTAGGGATGACAGTGTCTTGAGGTCAGGTACTATTTTTATTTCATTTAATTTTGTGCTTTGCAGTAGACATTTGCCAGATTCCCTGTATTCACACCTTCCTTTTCTGTTAATCTTTGCTACTCAGGTTCATGTACAACTTTGTACTATGTTATGTATTAGCCCCATCCCCAGCCATATGAAAAACTATTGCACCAAGGGTGGTAGGTTATTGTAAACACTCAAGTTATCAACCAATCCAATTCTTAATCTTATGATAATTTGAACTAAAAGGCAGAACCTGCAATTAGATACACTTGAACTAAAAGGTCTTTTAAAGTTAGGTTGAGAGTAGTGTACCCAGTAATGTTAGAGCAAAGCAAACAATTCAGAGTTTCAAGAAAATGTTCTTGTTTCCTGATATTCCAGTGCTCGGTTTAGTTCCTTTTTGTCCTTACTCTATTTTTTTTTTTCCTTTTTTTTTCACTTGGATTTTATTTAAACAAATATTTATTTACATAAGTATCCCCCTTTACTCAAAATAATTTTAGTGATTTCTGCTCTTTACAATAGTCATGCTGTATTTGGAGGCATTGCTGAAGTTCTTAAAAGCTAAACTAGGAACAAGACTTCTCTCAAACATTTGCAATTCATCTTATATTGAGTTGAGAGTGGGATGCAAGAAGTTCACAGAAGACTTTACTAGAAAACCATTTATAGCAGATGCCTAAGCAACTGGGTGATGAGACTCATTACTGGAACAGGAGGAAAACAGATAACATCAATAAAAATTAAATAAAAACGTCAGGGTGTTTAAAAAAAACATCAGTGTGAATTATAAATTAAACCAGTATAGTTTCAGGTATACAGCAGAGTGATTCAGTTATACATATACATGTACCTATTCTTTTTCAAATTATTTTCCCATTTAGGTTGTTACAGAATATTGAGCAGAGTTCCCTGTGCTATACTGTAGGTCCTTGTTGGTTATCTGTTTTAAATATAGTAGTGTATATATATACCTGAAACTAACACAACATCGTTAATCAGCTATACTCCAATATAAACTAAAAAATTTTTTTTAAATAAAATAAACCTAAGGAAGGAAAAAAAATTATTTAAACTGGGACTTGGATGAATGATTATGAAACAGAGATGAGGCTGTCGGTAAGGTTAAGGATGAATGTAAGCAAAGACTCCACTGAGAAAAGGTTCAAGAAATAGTGAATATTTAATCTAGCTTAGAATAGAAGGCATCACTGAAAACATTTTATAGAAGATAAAAGATCATATACATATGATACTAGAGTGTGGTGGCATTTGGATGCTAGTCCAAGAAAGCTGAACTTCATGTAATAGAAAAGAGGGCTACCATGATATATTAGTTTCTCATTGCTGCTGTAATAAATTGCCACCAACATAACTGGTTTAAAACAACAAAAATTATCATCTTAAAGTTCTGGAAGTCAGAAGTGCAAAATCTGACTAACTGGACTAAACTCAGTGTCTGCAGGTCTGCTTTCATTCTGGAGGCTCCAGGGGAGAACAGTGGTCTTCTTCTGCTTCAAGCAGCCACCTACATTCTTTGGCTACTGGCTTCTTCCTCAACATGCAAAGCCTTCAGTGTTGTATCTGCTCTCCTCTCTGACTTCTGCCTCACTGCTTACATAGTCCCTGATGCTAATCCTCCGCCCCCCTTGTGACCCTTGTGATTACATTGGAACAATTCAGATAAAACTACATTGGTAGTCCCCTTCTCAAGATCTTTAATTTAATCACACATATAAAGTCCCCTTTACCATATAAGGTAATACATTTAATGGGTTACAGAGATCTTTGGCGGGTGGACATTATTCAGCCAATCACATAGGAGATCATGTCCACCTCAGGGAAACAGTATGGGATATATTTTAGACAGGCAAATATAGAAATTAAGCACTTTGACATAAAAGAGATCTAGAGTTCAGCCCCAGTTCTGCCAATATCTAGTTATGTGATCTTAGATAAAACATTTTAAAATCATAGTTTTCTTTAAATTGTAATTGAAATGATTTTTTATTCATTTTTAGACTATTATAAGGTATGTATATGTATATGATATACACAATACATAGACATAACACAGATATATATCAAGTTGGCCTAAAATTAATCATCACAGGGAATTTCTATCAAAATTCCCAAGAGTTTTTGTAAACAGAGACAGAATTATACTATTTTTTTAATAGACATGCTAAAGAACTAGATTAGCTAAGAAAGTTTTGATAAAAATTAAGTGTAAGGAATCACTTTACCTGTTTTCAAGACTTACTATATAGCTACAGTAATCAAGACTCTGATAATGTGAGAGGAATAGACACATAGATTAAAGGAACCGAATAGGAAAGAGACCTTCAAAAATATTCCTGATGAAAGATAGACTTTTCAACCTTTTCAAGAGGTGGTGGAGCAATTGAACATCTATAGGTAAAAAAATAAAAAATAAATGAACCTCAACATAAGCCTCTTATCTTGTACAACAATTAACTCCTGATAGATCACAGAGTTAAGTATAAAATGTCAAACTATGAAACTTTTTTAGAAAAAAAAAAACAAATTTAGGGTTCAACAAAGAGCTCTTAGAATTGATACCAAAAGCATGATCCATAAAAGAAAAATCTGATAAATTATACTTCATCAAAATAACTTTTCCTCTGTGAAAGATCCTGTTAAGGGAATGAATAGAAAAGATACAGATTGGGAGAAAATATCGGCACACAGCATATACAACAAAGGCCTAGCATTTAGGAGATAATGACTCTCAAAATTGAAAGTAAAATTTAACAAACTATACAATTCAACTACAACATGGACAAAGAAATGAAGCAACATTTCACAGAAGATATACAGATGACAAATAAGTACATTAAAAGATATTCAATATCATTAGCCATTAGAGACATGCAAATTAAAATCACAATCAGATACCAAAACACATGTATCAGAACGGCTAAAAAAAATTGATACCACTAACTGTTGGTGAGTATCACTTAAAATATTGCTGGTGGGAATGTAAAATGGCACAAACACTTTGGAAACCACTTTTGCAGGTTCTGAAAAGACTGACCCTGCAGCTAACACATGACCTAGTAATTGAAATCCTGGGTCTTTATTGTATAGAAACAAAGACTTAAGTTCACAAAAAAATTACAGAAATATTTAGAGCAGCTTCATCTGAAATAGCCCAAAACTGGAAACAATCCAAATAGTCTCAACAGGTAAATGATGAAAGCAATTCGGGCACATAACCTAACACTGAATATTACTCAGCAATAAAAAGGAACACATTGTTCATACACACCACAATCTGCATGAATCTCCAGAGAATTAGGCTAAGTGAAAAAAATCCAACCCCAAAAGGCTACATCCTCCATAATTCCATTTATATAAATTCCTGAAACAACCTAATTACATAAATAGAGGACAGATTAGTGGTTGTCAGGGATTAAGTGAGGTGGGTGGGATTAAGCGTTGGGTGGAAAGGAAGTGGGTGTGATTATAAAGGGGCAGCGTGAGGGGCCCTAGTGGTGATGGAAATGTTCTCACTTTTTACTGTATTAGTGTAAACTTCCTGGTTGTGATATTGTGCTACAGATTTGCAAGAAGTTACTATTAGGGGAAACTGTGTAAAGGTGCACAGAATTAGTTTCTGAATTACTTTTTTCCATTAACTGTAAATTTACAATTATGTGAAACTACAAATTTCAATTTAAAAAATCTGTAAGAATAAAAAAATCACCTAAAATTAAATTAATCAGGATATTTCTCAATAATTCCCTTGGGAGAAGTCTGGATATGTTGGAGAATGGGGATGTTTTTCCTCTAAAAAATAGACAGATACTTAAATATATTGATTATTATATTAAACTCATTAATTTAATTAAGTTTCAAAGATATATCTTATTAAAATAGATGTTTCTAAGTTAATTTTTAATTTTATCTACGATTTGTACTTTAATTAGTAAAATTGACATTTGTAACATAATGCTTAGGGAAATGCGTGCATTATTTTATACATTTAGTAGAAATTTGAGAAAATCATTAAATTATCAATTTTCTTTTTTCTTTTTAATTGCAGTATAATTGACATGTTACAGTAGTTTCAGATGCACAACATAATGGTTCAATATTTGTTTATACTGAAATGGTCACCACAATAAGTGCAGTTAACATGCATTTCAACATCAGTTTTCTAAATATATATTTAATGTACTTGATTAGTAAAACTTTCAAAATTGAGTTGCTAGTTCACAATGGATTTTCCTATGCCTGCATTCTGTTGTGGCTTTTGAAAACTAAACATTTGGTTTCTGTGATAAAAATTGTTGCAGATTCATTCACTTTAACATGCTGGATTTCTCTTTCTTTAAAAGAAGTGTCATAGTCATCAGAATGGTTTATATTCAGTGCAGCTTTCAGGAAAATAAACTACTTCTCTAGATTATTTTTATATCATTAAATGCTTATTCAGTGTAACCAACCAAAATATTTAACAAGTGTACAAACATCAGCATAAACATAACATTAAGAATAATGTTTCAGAACTTTGTTTATAGAAGAACTTTGTAAAAATAGATGTGATAATTCTCTTCAAAATTATAGTAAGTCCAGGAGAAACTATGGAGAGGAAATAGAATATCTGAATTAGTTTTTGTTTAATTTAAGCACAGCGTTTTATGTTTAGTGTCTGATCTGAAATATTTTTACTCTTGCTTCTTTCCACTACTTACTTGTCATCACCTGTAATTATTTTGATAAATTAGCATTTAACAACTCATTACACATTTCTTAGTTTTCTCTGTATTGGTTAATAATGCATTATGTGTATTATTACTATAAGTTTTATATTTAATTAGTGTTACTATGTTATTACACAATCTTATTAAAGCAAAGTTGCAGGATGCCAAAATTTGAGAAATAAAGGTACTATTTCTTATTATAAAGAAAAATTATTAATGAACTGTTTCTATTAGCACAGTTATTTAACTAACATAAATGTTAGTTAGCATATCATTCTTGGTCTAATCCTAGACTCCAATTTTTGTGCTAGGAATACTACTATGAAAAATTTCAGCTAATATCTACACAGTTCACTGAGGTCTTCCCTGACCACACTATTTAAGGTTGCAACCTATCCTCAAGAGTTTTGTTTTGTTTTGTTTTTTCTCTTTCAAGCTATTTTCTCAGTATGTATTGTCATTCCCTCACATAGTATATATTTACTTTTTTTTTTCAAATTAGTATTTTATTTATATTTTATTCCGCAAAGCCATGTACTCAGGATTTTAATTTTTTTTACAGATGAAGAACACATCAAAAAGTGATCATGAAAAAAAGGTATTTCACCCTTTAGGAAATTTAATTTATTAAGGACTAACATTTATTCAGAAAGGCTTGCAAGCATACAGCACTGTGTTTGATAATAAAGGTTATACAGAAAATTGCACAGTAGAATGATGTACTGGACTTAAGTTCTCAGTATGGGGCAGAGAAAGGGTGAGGATAAGGAACACTAGTGGGAGAAGAAAGCCGTTCTTCCTTTCTCTCCTTGTTTCAGCTTTCCCTCCTGTGATGGGGGTAGGAGAGGATAAATCAGGCAACTCCAGTGCTACACGTCCTACTGTCTCCAATTCAGCTAGTAAGAAGGAAGAGTCTCACTGGACTCAGTTTTCCACTCAGCTTACCAGAGAACCCTGTGATGGGAAATATTGAGATCTTTCTGATCTTCTCAGTTTACTGGTGAATCCTGTTTTTATTCTTTATGTGTTAGACCCCAGGAGTTGAGTAGAAGTCCAGGCAATAACCACGTAGCGACAGTCATTCCAATACAGCATGAGAGAGCAATCCCCATAAAGGGAAGCAGTAGGATTGCAGCAACTCTTGAGGTAGGTGATGCTGAATTTATAGTCTTGCTAAACTGCCTGGCTTGTGGTTTTTCTCTAGGAAAGCCTTACAGGACATGTGCAGGAATGGAGCAGGCAGGTAGGTTCCCTGAAGACTGGGCAGAAAAACATGATGGAGGGAAGGATTTGAGTAATTTGGAACTAATTATAGTAACGTTCAAAAAGTCTACTAGATAAGAAGCTAAGTAAAGACAAGAAAAGGCTGACAAGAGGAGAGAAAGTGATGTGAACAAATTAGAAGTTTCAAGGAGGTCATTTATTCATTCCTCAAAAATGTATTAGTGGCTGCTGTGATGTGACAAAACTGCTATGTTATGATGAAGAGGAATTACTCATGGTCTCTGCCCTCAAAGAGCTTATGGTCTAGTAGAAGAAAGGCATTAATCAAATAATCATACATACAATGTATAATTATTTAATGCAGTAAATGCTAGGAAGAAAACTTCAGTGGTTTGAAAAGTTACAATGGGAGAATGCAGGGAGGGGAGGGCAAACACATTCTAGGCAGGGGCAACAGCAAGTACAAATGATTTGGAAAGGAACACTTGATAAAATTGAAGAAAGAGAGGAAAAGAATCATGAGATAAAGCTTGAGATGCTGAAAAGGAAACTATTACTCAGGTCCTGGTTGGTCACTTTCAAGATTCTGGTCTCTAAATCAGGAGATTTAAGAAACTCTAAGAGGGCTTTCAGTAGCATTTTACTTGAGTGTTTATGGGACAAAGGGTATATAAAGAAATAATTCTAGCTATTGTGAGGCAAGTGTTTGGATGGAGCTAGAATACACTGAGGGAGACAAATAAGGAAGATCATTGGACTATAGAATTTTGAGATACTTGGTCAGGAATAAAGGAGAAAAGATAGTCATTAGGTCAAAGCAATGCTACTGGGAATGTAGGTGGATAAATGCCCGGCTTTAGCCCAATCAGATGACATCATAACAGAACTTCATTTTTTGCTTTTTAAGTTTCTATATCTAAAGGTACACTGAGATACCTTCTGGGAACACCCAGAAGTTTAGAACCAACAAAGGATAGTAACAAAATGAGAATGAGAATGAGAATAATAGAACCCCACTCTTTGGGGTTAGAACACTTTTATACAAATTAGTTTAGGCATAATTTATAAACAACATAATACGTACTCACCATGGTTTAAGAAATGGCTATCCAGTCTTTCTTCTTAGTAATTGCTCTGGATTTTTTTCCCTAAAACTTTCTGGTAAAAAATTAAATATATATATACGTGAACCACAAAATATATATTTACTGTTTTACCTGATTTTTATTTTCCATCTTTTGTGTCAGAGCATAGGCTCCATGTGGCAGGAAATTTTTAAATTTTTTTTAGTTTAACTTTATTTTTGAACATGTATACCGAAGTATTTTGATAACCTACATAATGAATTATCTTCGAACAATTTAAATTAAAAGCTTTTGCAATGAAACAAAATGTTCAAAGAAAAACAACAGGGCTGTAAACACTAAAGTAGATAAATGGAATTTAAAGACAAAATCCAAAATGTATCCCAACAAGTATATTCAATGGAGGGCATTTTTTTCTATCAAAATATAAATTGCAAAGTGTGACTCATAAAGATTTAGAAAACTTGAACAGGCTGTTTAAATGAAAATAAACTGGAAAGATTTACAAGGATGACCACCATAAAGGAATTCAGACCCAGACAGTTTTACAGACTATTTCTATCCAAAATTTGAGGTAGTTATTCTCGTTTCTGATCCATCACTGAGCATGTTAGTGTGTGAGTGGGGCATATGTATACGTGTGTGTGTGTACTTATATAGATAAGATATCACATAAGGAATAACTTATTAAAATTAAGTGAAGCAATGTAAATAAGTAAAATACTATAATATCATTAAATATGAGCAAGGAAGATTTTTAAGTATACTCTTAGAAATTTACCATGGTCATGTTGTCAAATGATAAAAGCAATTTTCTAAAAATATTATTTAGGATATGGTTTTATTCATGTCAGCAAATCAAATGTACCTCTACTATTTAAAAAAAAAACTCAAATTAATTAAATAACATTTAAAACATTTTTAAGTCACAAGAACTTTGGTGAAATCAAAGTTAGAATTGTGGGTCATTTAGCCCAGCAATAGAAAACACAGATTTTGCTGTGTTGGCAGAGTTTAATTTTGCTGCAGAATGAAATTGGCGTCTCTAAGCAAAATTCATTCACCCAAAGAGTGCTTTCTTTTATTCTACAGAATAAGAAAATGCATAATGAATAACCAGTTACATAATAAAG